>NC_080694.1:68357146-68524946 GCF_030445035.2 Dasypus novemcinctus
CATTGTTTGTGTAAACTAAGGTATTTAAATGGCTAATTCTAAAAAGTTATTATTAAACAAAACCTGAATTGATAATAATAATAAAATGTAATTTTATAACAGGAAAACTTGTTGGCAGCCAGTCTCCCCTGCCAACTTCTTTCTAAAAGACTTTTTCTGTAATGCATGCTACTAAGTATTTAAAGTGAAGAAAAATTCTTTATTTTAACAAGTTTGTTTAATGCTGATGTTAATTATATGTTGTAAGAAGTTTGTCTGGGAACTTATGTATGTGGGATATGTAGAATGTGTTTTTATTATTAAGAAAACAGAAAATAATTTTGTCCTAAAATAAAATGATTGGTTATTAAGAAAAGGTAGGGAAATGGAATTTGCCCAGTGGTTAGGGCATCCGTCTACCACATGGGAGGTCTGCAGTTCAAACCCCAGGCCTCCTTGACCCATGTGGAGCTGGCCCACATGCAGTGCTGATGTGTGCAAGGAGTGCCGTGCCACGCAGAGGTGTCCCCTGCATGGGGGAGTTCCACGCGCAAGGAGTGTACCCCATAAGGAGAGCTGCCCAGCACCAAAGAAAGTGCAGCCTGTCCAAGAATGGCACCACCCACATGGAGAGCTGACTCAACAAGATGATGCAACAAAGAGAGACACAGATTCCCGTGCCACTGACAACAACAGAAGCAGACAAAGAAACAAGATGCAGCAAATAGACACAGAGAACAGTCAACTGGAGTGGGGGGGCAGAGAAATAAATAAATCAGTCTTTTAAAAAAAAGACAGAAAGAAAAAAGAAAAGGTAAAATGTGGGACTAAACCTGAATAAATGCAGAATGTACAAAAGGTTTGTGGAAAGGAAATTTTTAATGTTAAAGTTAAGTAAGATTTGATGAGGCTATCTTTAAAGTTTCAAAAAGGTTTAATATCAAGTAGTATACTAATGCAAAGTTAAAGTTTTGTTCTTTCTCAAACTTTCTCAAGTCATTAGTCTGTTTTAGCAAGACTTTATAAAAAGTTTTTATCCTGAATAATCAGTATACAAAGAAAGTCTATTTTATCAAAATAGCTTCTTGTGCTTTATGCTTATCATTTCCTTGGTGTAGGAAGAAGAAAAGGTCTTATCTCTTTTAAAGGAATATAATGTGCAAACCTGCTTTCTCAAAATCAAACGCTGAAAAGTATCTTTTTATTTCAGACTGGTTACAAGAGATTTGTTCTTTTACCTTAAAAGAAATATTATAGTAATAAAATAGTTGAGTTCATTTAACATTTTATAAGTTGAATGGAAGGTGTTTAAAAGTGTTATAAAACTTAAATGATTTTTTAACCCTCTATTAATTAAAGTTGTATGAGTAAAAAGTTCATATGAATACTTAAGAGTGTACAAATTTACCAATATTTCAGCATAATATTAAACAAAACTACAATATGATTTTTATAACAATAATAATTTATTCATATAAAAAAGTGTGTGTCACAGAAACAACCTCTTATCATCAATTAAAGTAACAACACTGTAGCATGTAGCAATCCCAAATACTGCTAGTTTGTTGCAAGAAATTAATATCTAAGTATATCATTCTCAATCTGTTTTAAAACTTGCCAAAACTTTCTTTAGTATCTTCTCATACAGTCAAGCCAGCCTGCATTCCCCTATCTGTGGAAAACCCAACAATGGACTTTTGCAGTTCTTCCCTGAGGCTATGTGCATAGCCCAACCATCTGTCCTAGCATGGTGATAAAAAAAATCTGGCTGTGTAGGAAAAATCTGTTGCTGAAACCCTACTGGTGACATGATGTTAACCAGTAATCCTCTTTCCAAAAATTAAAAGAAACATCAGAAATAATAGAATCCTATCTTAAATGCCTAAAATAGGCAAACAATTAGAACAGGCTGCAAGGTCCCTACTGCTCTTTCAAATTCTTAAATGTTGCTTGATTGGGTAAAACAAACTATACCCTCTGTTGTAATTAATAAAGTACAATGTTTTCTCACATAAATAGAGTTTTTTAAAAAAGATTTATTTATTTATTTCTCTCCCCTTGCCCCCCACCCCGGTTGTCTGTTCTCTGTGTCTATTTGCTGCATCTTCTTTGTCCACTTCTGTTGTTGTCAGCAGCATGGGAATCTGTGTTTCTTTTGCTGTGTCATCTTGTTGTGTCATTTCTCTGTGTGGGCGGTGCCATTCTTAGGCAGGCTGCACTTTCTTTGGCACTGGGCGGCTCTCCTTATGGGGTGCACTCCTTGTGCGTGGGACTCCCCTACGTGGGGAAACCCCCGCGTGCATGGCACTCCTTATGCGCATCAGCACTGGGCATGGGCCAGCTCCACATGGGTCAAGGAGGCCCGGGGTTTGAACCATGGACCTCCCATGTGGTAAGTGGCTGCCCTAACCACTGGGCCAAGTCTGCCTAGAGTTTATAATATTGTTAAAATATTGAAAATCTTCCATCCCTCATTTAGCTCAAATATTAAAACCATTGTATGTACTAATTTGAAAAAGTCCTTCATGGAAGTAGGAAAACCTCCAGCAAGCTGCTTTAAATAATAATAAAAGGGAGGGAAAAGGTGGACATTAACTTAGCCTGTTTATTGGATGTGGCCAGCACCAATATTGGCTTTGGGTGGGGTTTGTGGCCAAGGCAAAATTGTGAACGATATCCCTTGGTTTCTGTTTTTTTCTTCTTTATTTTCTTTTAAATGTTACATTAAAAAAATATGAGGTCCCCATATACCCCTTGGTTTTTAATCATAATTCTGGAAAGGGGCCAAAAGTACAATATAAAAAAGCAATTGAGTGCAGCATAGGAGGCCCTGCTGAAAGTGAAAGATTCAACCCAATAGTGTCTGGTCACTCTGAAGACTGCCTATCCTATCCAGGGTTGGACTGCAAATATTAAAAGCAAGACAGAAATGATGGACTGCTGTAAATCACCCTCAGATCTATGGAAAAACATCTGGGATACCTGCAAGTAGTAACAGGTAACTGTCTGTTATGTCCCTGCCTACTCCTCTAACATCCCTTTCAGGACTGTTGAGGCAGATGGCTTTGTGAAGATCCAGAGTCATACCATTGAGATCTGAAAAGAAGCTGAGTGGCTCCACCAGCTCATGAACATCACCTGCGAGTGTCCTTTACACTCACTCCAAGGACTGTGACATCGAACCCCTCCTGCTCTTGGGTGGGATGAGGTATGCTTTCACTGCTACAGACACTGCATCAGAACTCTTATAACAGGGAAGAAGACTTGGCCCAGTGGTTAGGGTGTCCGTCTACCACATGGGAGGTCCGTGGTTCAAACCCCAGGCCTCCTTGACCCATGTGGAGTTGGCCCAAGCACAGTGCTGATGCGCACAAGGAGTTCTCTACTATGCAGGGGTGTCCCTGTGTAGGGGAGCCCCATGTGCATGGAGTGTGCCCCATAAGGAGAGCAGCCCAGTGTGAAAGAAAGTGCAGCCTTCCCAGGAATGGCACCATGCACACTGAGAGCTGATGCAGCAAGATGACACAACAAAAAGAAACACAGATTCCCATGCTGCTGACAACAACAGAAGTGAACAAAGAGGACGATGCAGCAAATAGACACAGAACAGACAACCGGGGCAGGGTGGGGGGGAAGGGGAGAGAAAAAAAAGAAAGAAAGAAAGAAGAAAGAAAAGAAAGCAAGAAAGCGAGAAAGAGAGAAAGAAAGAAAGAAAGAAAGAAAGAAAGAAAGAAAGAAAGAAAGAAAGAAAGAAAGAAAGAAAGAAAGAAAGAAAGAAAAGAAAGAAGAAAGAAAGAAAGGAAAGAAAGGAAGGAAGAAAGAAGGAAAAAGAAAGAAGAAAGAAAGAAAGAAAAGAAGAAAGAAAAGAAAGAAGAAAAGAGAAAAAAGAAAGAAGAAAGAAAGAGAAAGAAAGAAGAAAGAAAGAAAGAAAGAAAGAAAGAAAGAAAGAAAGAAAGAAAGAAAGAAAGAAAGAAAGAAAGAAAGAAAGAAAGAAGAAAGAAAGAATGAATTGCCTTTAAAAAAAAAAGAACTCATAACAAAACAGCTACTATTTTCTGGCATAACCTGGCATTCCATACAATCCCGAAAGACAACCTATCATTAAACATGCCAATAGCACTCTTAAAACTTTGCTTATTAAAACAAAAAGGGGAAGAAGCATAGGAAACGCTAACAAGCCCACAGCACCACATGATGGCTGCGTTATTAACTCTTAATGGCAATGTGGTTGTGTTCATAATATCACTGGACTCCATAAGGTACTGTATACATGGGCACAGTGTGTTAAGCATCTGCATGTCCATCTTAAGTCCACCAGAGATACTGTCAGCAATGTTTTTACCAGCCCAAAATGAGTACTCCAATGAGACCTTTGGCAATTGGTGGCTACCACACATCATATTAACTTTACAAACCCCGGAACTGCAAATTTGTAGCTTATATGTACCTATGGACTTGGGCCTGTGAGCTGTCTCCTTATGCTCTTGTATCAGGAACTGTTAACATTACAAAGGTGGAAGGATATTTTTATGTACATTGTTTGCATTGTAATTTAACTAACTGTATTACTACTGCCAATTGGAATGATGATCTTTTAATAGTTCAACAGCCCACTTTTGTTATGTTTCCCATACGTTTAGATACCCCCAGTTATAGTGACACCAGGGAAAGAGTGTTGTGAATTATCCAATGGTGTTAATGATCTGGAAAATGCTATAACACATATTGGGAATACAGTACATAATATGCAAATGCAGTTAGCTTTAAAATGTGATTATAATCAAAGTTCTTTTTGTGTTACTCCTTTAAAGTGGAATGATTCAGAGGAATGGAATAGTATTAGAAAACATTTGTTAGGCTATCAACATTCTAATATAACTCAGCAAATTCAGGCATTGCAACAAAAAGCTCTATTAATGTCTCAATCAAATTTAGAGATAGAAACATCAGATATGTGGAATGAAATGATTAAAGAATTAAAATCATTAAATCCTGTCTCTTGATGGAAACAACGGATTTCTACATTTCATGACCTTATCATGTAAATTTATTATTCTTAGTGATACTAATAGTATGGAAATCTTGGTTGGTGGCAAAACATCATATGGAACGACATTCTGCATCTCGAGCCATATTAAGACAATGACAACCCCCCATAGCAGGTGCTTAACTGGTAGTCAATGATGGGTAAGATCTTCAGAGGAAGACCACCTAAGACAGGCACAGTTATCTTGTTATAAAATAAAAAGGGGACATATTGGAGTATTAGCCAGCATAAGGCATGCTGGGATACTTGACAGGACTGCTTTAAATAGAAATGTGTGCAGTTTGGCATGGAAATAAATGGCTCAGAAAGAAGTCAGTGAAAGGAGACTGTGGCTTCTTGTTCCTCATTGTATGGGTACATGTTAAGGTCAATGTGCATAGTGTTTGCCAAGTTTTTAATAATAGCTTTGAAAGGGACTTTTTAGTTTAAAGAGCGTTGTTTGGAATTGTACAAATACTATGACTTTGTACAATAAACTTGTCAGTAGCATTTGCTCTGATCCCCTGAAACCCAGTCTGCTTGATTTTTTTTTCATTTCTTCTTGAGTTATCATTGACATCAAAGATAAAGAGAAAATTCTCAGAGAAGAAAAGCATAACATACAAGAGATGTACAGTAAGTCTCACCACAGATTTCTCTTCAGAAACAATGGAGGCAAGAAGACAATGGTGTGATACAATTAGTATAATGAAAGAGAAAAACTGCCAACTGAGAATTCTTTATCCAGAAAAATTGTCCTTCATATATGAAGGTGAGTATAAAATATTCACAAACAGACACTAAGAGAGTTTACAAAAAAGAATCCACCTGTGCAGAAAATTTTAAAGAAAGCCTTAGAACCTGAAATAAAAAGACAGGAGAGAGAGGCCTGGAGGAGAGTATAGAAGGAAGACTAGAGAAAGGATAACCCAAAGAGTAAAAAGACAGACAAAAATATTGTATCACCTAAGAAAACCAAAGAATAAAATGGTAGAAGTAAATAATGCATTTACAGTAGTATCATTGAATGTGAATTGATTAAACTACCCAATCAAAAGATACAAGCTGTCTGAATGGATGAAAAAACATGAACCAAACATATGCTGCTTACAAGAAACTCACCATAGACCTAGGGATACAAACTCTCTGAAAGTAAAAGGTTAGAAAAAGATACTCAAAGCAATTAGTAACCAAAAAAGGCAGGAGTAGCTATACTAATATCAGATAAAACAGAATTTTGTGCAAAAAGGTTATAAGAGATACAGAAGGCCATATGTATTAATAAAAGGAAGAATCCACCAGGAAGATAGAACAGTCACAAATATCTATGTGCCTCACCAGGGTGCCCCAAAATACATGAGACAAACTCTGGCAAACCTGAAGGGGGAAATAGACATCTCTACAATAATAGATGGAGACTTCAACACCCCATTCAGATCATTAGATAGAACAACTAGACAGTAGATCAACAAAGAAACAGAGAACTTGAACAATATGATAAACAACCTAGACCTAACAGACATATACAGAACAGTGAATCCAAACTCAGCAGGTTATACATTCTTCTCAAGTGCCCATGAATCTTTCTCCAGGATAGACCACATTAGGACACAATGCAACTCTCAATAAATATAAAAAGACTGAAATTATACAAGCACATTTCCAGCTCATAATGGAATGAAACTGGACATCAATAATAGGAAAAAAGTAAATTCTCAAATGTGTGGAGTCTGAAAGACATACTTTTAAATAGTCATCAAAGAAAATAATTGCAAATGAAATCAGTAAATATATTGAGACAAATGAAAAGAAAACACAACTTATTAAAACCTATTTGATAAAGTGAAGGCAGTCTTGAGAAGAAAATTTATAGCCCTAAATGCCTATATCAAAAAAAAAAAAGAGCTAAATTCAAAAAATTAACTGAACAACTAGAGAAACTAGAAAAAGAACAGCAAACCAATCCCAAAGCAAGCAGAAGGACAGAAATAATAAATATTAGAGCAGAAATAAATGAAATTGAGAACAACAAACAAGGAAAAACAGAAAATCAACAAAGCCAAAAGTTGGTTCTTTTAGAAGATCAATAAAATTGATAAACCTCTAGCTACACTAAGAAAGAAAGAAAGAGAGGAGATGCAAATAAATACAAGCAGAAATGAAAGGTGAAAGTTATGACTCACCCCACATAAATAAAAAGGATCATAAGAGGGTATAATGAGAGATTATATGCCAACCAACTAGACAAATTAGATGAAATGGATGAATTCCTAGAAATGCACAACCTACACTGATGCTACAAGAAATACAAGAACTTAACAAACCAATCACCTTTGAAGAAATTGAATGCATCATCAAAAACCCCAGCAAAGGAAATTCCAGGACCAGATGGCTTCACAGGTGAATTCTACCATGCATTTCAAAAAGAATTAACACCAATCTTGTTTAAACTCTTCCAAAAAATTGAAGAGGAGGGAAAATTACCCAACTTATTTTATGAAGCCAAAATCAACCTAATACCAAAGCCAGATAGAGATACTGCAAGAAAAGAAAATTACAGACCAATCTCTCGAATGAACATAGATGCAAAAATTCTCCAAAAAATACTTGCAAATCGAATCCAACAGCATATCAAAAGACATTCATCACGACCAAGTGGGATTTATTCCTGGCATGCAAGGCTGGTTCAATATAAGAAAATCAATCACATAATACACAACATAAACAAACTGAATTAAAAAACACAGACAATCATCTCAACTGATGCAGAAAAGGCATTTGACAAAATCCAGTATACTTTTTGATAAAAGCACCTCAAAAGATAGGAATAGAAGGAAAATTCCTCAATCTGATAAAAGGCATATTTGAAAACCCACAGCCAATCTCATACTCAATGGGGAAAGGTTGAAAGCTTTCCCTCTAAGATCTGAAACAAGACAAGGATGCCCACAGTCACCAATGTTATTCAATATTGTACTACAAGTTCTAGCTAGGGCAATTAGACAAGAAAAAAATTTAAAGGCATCTGTAGCAGTTTGATATTATTGATGAATTTCAAAAAGAAATATTGGATTGGGTTTGCAAACTGGTCTTTTCCACTGGGCATATTTGAGTGCACTGGATTCAGAGGTTTTCCTTTTACTTGATTAAATAATGATTAAGGCTATGATTGGGCCAAAGTCTCTTGTTGGGCAGGGACTCACAGAAAAATTACACAGCAATAAGTGAGGCAGGGGTTTTTGAGCTGAAGCCCTGGGAAGAAATCACATAGAGGAACTTGGTCATGAGGAAAGAGAAAAAGCCACAGGAAAAGGAACAAGACATTCATCTGATAGTCTACAGGTGACTTTGTGGAGATACCAGAGATGCTGAGCCCAGAGAGAAGCAAGACCCGGGAAGAGAGGAACCAGGAAGCCTGAACCCTGGCAGACGTCAGCAGCCATCTTGCCCCAACACATGAAAATAGACTTTGGTGAGGGAAGGAACCTATGCTTTATGACCTGGGGTACTGTAAGCTTCTACCCCAAAATAAACACCTTTATAAAAGCCAACAGATTTCTGGTATTTTGCAGCAGCACCCCTTTGCCTGACTAATACAGCATCCAAGTAGGAAAAGAGGAAGTAAAACTCTCACTGACTGTTTGGCAGTTCCTTAAGAAACTGAACATAGATTTGCCAAGTGACTCTGCAATACCACTACTGGGTATATACCCAGAAGAACTGAGAGCAGTGACATGAACAGACATCTGCACACCGATCTTCATAGCAGCATTATTTATGACTGCCAAAAGTTGGAAACAACCCAGGTGTCCAACAGATGAATGGATAAACAACTGTGGTGTAAGGTATATGATAACATTAATGAACCTGGAGGACATTATGTTGATCAAAGCAAGCCAGACACAAAAGAACAAATACCATATGATTGCATTACTATGAGCCAAATAAATTGCCAAGTAGTAACTTAAGTATTTAAGCAAGAGTGAAACCGCAGCATGGGGAGATGGGTCTGAGTTGCTTTAGGTTGACCTTGGCTCCTGCCTGAGGACATAACAAATGTAAGTTCTGCCTAACTCTTGTGTTAAAATTTTTTTTCTCTACATCTCTGGTTATCCCAAAGGTCCAGCTTTGGGGCCTAACATCATCAACCCCCAAAATTCCTGCATGCTGCTTTGTCATGTCTACTCCCAGCCCCTAGTAGCCATTGTTCTGTTTTCCCTCGCTTTTGCTTTCCCTTGACAAGAATGTAAAAATTGGAATCATACAGTCTTTTCCATTCGGCTCATTCCACTTAATATAATGCATTTGAGATTCATTCATGTTGTGGAGTGTATCCACAGTTGTTCCTTTTTATTGCTCGTAGTATTCCATCACATGGGTGTCCCTTAGGCTGTTTCCCAGTATGCAGCTAGAAACGCTTGTGTTCATTTCACTGGGCAAATGCCTAGGACTGGGATTGGGAACAGGATGTTTAACTTTACAAGAAACTGCCAAACTGTTTTCCTGAGAGGCTGAGTTATTTTTCATTTCCATTTGCTCTGTATGGGAGTCCCAGCTGCTCCACATCCTCACCAGTCCTTGGTATCATCAGGTTGATGTATCATTTGTTTGATAATTTTAGTCATTTTTATAGATGTAGGATATCTCATTGTACTTTGCACTTATATATTTCTCTAATAACTGATGATATTGAGCATTTTTATGTGCTCATATGCCATCGATATGCTTTTTAAAATCTTGTGTCCAGTGTCTATTCAAGTCTTTGTCCATATATATTTTTTAATGAATAAAGTATATTCTTTTTTAATGAGTAAAATAGGTTGGGTTTAAAAACCAATGACTTGAACATTACAAAGAAAGACAATATTCTGAAAATCCAGTTTATTGCCATGTTGTGGACAGATCCAATCAATGCAATCAATTTGCCCATAAAAGCAATTCTTAATTTTGATGAAGTCCAATTTATCAATGTTTAGAAAAACATTATAAGGGAGAGATTTTGGTATAATATCTAAATATATTTGCCTAACCCAGGATCATAAAGATATGCAACTATCTTTTCTTCTAGGAGTTTTATAGTTTTGGGTTTTACATTTAGGTCTATGATCCATTTGTGCTAAGTTTTGTGAATAATGTAAGGACCTACTTGAGTGTGTTTTTTTTAAATGTAAATGCAATTGTTCCAGTATCATTTGTTAAAAAGATTATCCTTTCTCTATTGAGTCTTAAGTTGAAAATCAATTGACTGTATATATGTGCATGAGTCTATTTCTGGATTTACTGTCTTTCCATAAATATTTTAGAAAGACTTTGTCAAGTTTTAGAAAAATCCTGCAGGGATTTTGGTAGGAATTTCATTTAATCTATAGAACAGTCTGGAGAGAATGAACATCTATTTTTTAAAAAGATTTATTTATTTATTTATTTCCCTCCCCTCCCCCCCAGTTGTCTGTTCTCTGTGTCTATTTGCTGCATGTTCCACTTCTGTTGTTGTCAGCAGCACAGGAATCTGTGTTTCTTTTGTTGCGTCATCTTGTTGTGTCAGCTCTCCGTGTGTGCAGCACCATTCCTGGGCAGGCAGCACTTCCTTTCACACTGGGCGGCTCTCCTTAGGGGGCACACTCCTTGTGCATGGTGCTCCCCTACATGGGGGACACCCCTGCATGGCACGGCACTCCTTGCACGAATCAGCACTGCGCACAGGCCAGCTCCACACAGGTCAAGGAGGCCCAGGGTTTTAACCACAGAACTCCCATGTGGTAGACGGATGCCCTAACCACTGGGCCAAGTCTGCCGCCCTTAACATCTTAATAAAACTGAATTCCCTAATCCATGAACATAGTATATTTCATCATTTGTTTAGGTCTTTGATTTTTTTCACCATCTTGTGTTTAGCTTTCAGAATATAGATCGTTCACATATTTTGTGAGATTTATGCCTATTTCATATTTTATGGTATTATTGTAAATGGTGATGCTGTTTTAAAATTCAATTTCCAATTGTTCATTTGTGTATTTAAAAATATAATGACTTTTTGTATACTGATCTTGTGTTTTATGACTTTGTTAAATTCATTTGTTAGTTTGATATAGTTTTTGTAGAATCTTTGAAATAGGTATTTATTTATTTATGTCTTGTGGCACTAATTAGGATGTCTAATTTATGGTTGAAAAGATGTGGTATGAATGGATAGCCTTGCCTTGTACTCCATTTCGGGGGGGAGTAAGATCAGTTAGTCTTTGATCATTAATTAGTCTTTGGCTATCCTTTTTTTTTTCTTTTTAAGATTTATTTATTTTATTTATTTCCCCCTTCCCCCCACCCCCATTGTCTTCTCTGTGTGTGCTCTTCTGTCTCCACTTGGATAATTGTCAATGGCACCAGGGATCTGTGTCTCTTTTTGTTGCATCGTCTTGCTGCATCAGCTCTCCATGTGTGCAGGGCCACTGCTGGGTGGGCTGTGCTTTTTTCATGTGGGATGGCTCTCCTTTACAGGGTGCACTCCTTGTGCATTGGGCTCCACTATGCGGGGGACACCACTGCGTGGCATGGTACTCCTTACACATATCAGCACTGTGCATGGGCCAGCTCACCACATGAATCAGGAGGCACTGGGTTTGAACCCTGGGCTTCCCATGGGGTAGGCAGATGCTCTATCAGTTGAGCCAAATCTGCTTCCCAGTCATTGGCTATCTTAAAGGAATTTTTCCATTTCATCTAATTTGTCAAATATATGAGCATAGAATTGTTCCTAGCAGTCTCTTATTATCTTTTCAATGTCTATAGGGTCTTTAGTGATGTCCCCTCTTTTGTTACCATTATTTGCATCTTGTCTTCTCTCTATTTTTCCTCAGTCATAATGGCTAGGGGTTTATCCATTTTATTGCTCTTTTTGAAAAACTGTGTTTTTTTTTTTTTTGTTTCCTTCATATTCTCTATTATTTTTCTATTTTCAACTTTGTTGGTTTCTGCTTTCATCTGTATTTTCCTACAGTTTAATTTGCTCCTTCCCCTCACCCACTGTTGTTTGCTCAGATGAAAGCTTATATAACTGGATAGAGACATTTCTTTCTGGCTAATCTATGTGTTCAATGCTATAAATCTCCCTTTAAGACTGTTTCACCTGCATTCCACAAGTTTTGACAGGTTGTTTTTCTTTTTCTTCTTTCAAAATATTTTCTAATGTCCCTTATGGTTTCCTCTTTAATCTATGGCCTTTATATATGGTGGGTGTATAAGTCAACCAAAGGAGTACTGATGCAAGGTATCAGAAATTGGTTGGTTTTTATAAAGCGTATTTGTTCATGGTAGGAGGCTACAGATACCAGGCCATAAAGCATAAATTACTTCCCTCACCAAAGTCTATTTGGAGCAAGATGGCTGCCGATGTCTGTGAGGGTTCAGGCTTCCTAGGTTCTTATGTTCCTGGGGCTTGCTATTCTATGAGTTCAAGGTTCCTTTCTTCCTGGGGTTGTCTTCTCCTTTCTCTGTGAACTTACTTCCTGGGGCTCCAGCTTAAGTCTTCAGCATCAACTCCAACATCAAAACTCCATCAGAAACCCTCAACTGTTTTTTGCCATGCCTTTTATCTGTGAGTCCCCATCCACCAAGGGGTGGGAACTCAAAGCCATAATCATAATGAATCATGCCCAGGTACAGATCAGATTACAAGCATAATCCAATATCTCTTTTTGGAATCCATAACCATATCAAACTGCTCCTGTGGGTTTATTTAGAAGTGTGTTGTTTAATTTCCAAATATTTCTGGATTTTCTGAATATTTTTTCATTATTTATTTCTAGCTTAATGTCACTGTGGTCCAAGGACTTGCTTTGGGTAATATTTTTTTCTTTTAAATTTGCTATGGTTTGTTTTATGGCTTGAAATAAAGTCTCTTTATTTGAATGTTCCACACATACTTGATAAGAATGTTTATTCTGCTTTTGTTGGGTAAAGCATTTTATCAATATTAGGTCATATGAATTCATAGCATTGTTCAGATCTTCTTTATCCTTACTGGTTTTCTGTCTAATTTTTTATTTTTTTAAATCAATTTTTGAGAAAGAAATGTTGAAGTCCCCAATATGATCTTTTGGATTTTTCTTTTGTTTTGTTGGTGGGTTTTAGGAGATACTGGGGACTGAAACTGGGACCCTATACATGTGAAACAGTTGCAGCTACATCTGCCTCCCTCCAACATAATCTTAACTCATTTCAGTTCTATCAGTTTTTGCTTCATGTGTTTTGAAGCTCTGTTTTCAGGTGCATGCACTTTTGAGATTTCATGTTGGGGGGAGAGTAGAATTGACCCCTGTTTTAGTTTGCTCAAGGGTAATATACCAGAAATGGGTTGATTTTTACAAGGGAGATTTATTAGTTTAAAAGTTTACAGTTTAGATGCTGATAAAAATGTCCAAATCAAGGCTTTATTAGGCAGTACTTTTCTCCCCAAGGACTGGCTACTAGTTATCCTGGATTCCTCTCTTATCTGGCAAGGCATGTGGCAGCATCTGCAGGTCTCTGCCTTCTCCTCTGGGCTTGGTACCTTCTGCTCCATCTGTGGCTTCCTCTCAGCTTCTGGGCATTTCTCTGTCTCTGAAGCCTTCCTGAATGCAAGTTATAAAGGACTCTGGTAAGAGGATAAGACCCACCCCGGGTCACACCATCTAGTCAAAGACCCTTAACTGAAGTAATTTAATCAAAATTTCCCATGTACAGTAGGTTTACAGGCACAGGAATGGACTAGCTTTAAGGACATGGCCTCCTGGGGTCCACCCAGCTTCCCACTGTCACAACCCCTTTTCATTATGTAGTATTTTCTTTTTCTCTTGGAGCATTCCTTGTTCTGAAGTCTATGTATCTGATATTAATGAATTCCAGCTTTCTTTGGGTTAGTGTTTGCATGATATCTATTTTTTTAAAAAAACTTTTTATTGTAGTAACTTATAATAACTCAAAATTTCCCATTTTAAGCACTTTCAAGTATAAAATTCAGTAGTATTAATTACAGCTACAATATTGCACTACCATCATCAATATCCATTACTCCAACTTTTTCATCAGTTAAAATAGAAATTCTGTACCAATAAGCATAACTACCTCCACCACATACACACTGGCCCCTGGTAACCTATAATCTACTATTTGTATCTATGGAATTTGCTTCTTCTAGGTACTTCATGTAAGTGAGATCATGCAATATTTGCCTTTTTATGTCTGGCAAGTCCATGTTGTAGTATCCATCAGAGCATCATTCATTTTTATGGTAGAATAATATTCCATTGTGTTGGGTAGATCACCTTTTGTTTATCCTCTCATCTGTTGATGGACACTCAGGTTGCTTCCACCTTTTGCTTTTGTGAATATGCTGTGATAAGCATTGGTAGCATTCATCTGTTGGAGTCCCTGCTCTCAGCTCTTTGGGATATATACCACAAAGTGGGATTACTGGATCATATGTTAATTCTATATTTAACTTTCTGCAGAACTGACAAACTGATTCTTACAGTGGCTGCACCATTTTACAATGGCTCCAGTGATATATAAGGGTTCCTATTTCTCTGTATCCTCACCAACACTTGTTATTCTGTTTATTTAAATAACTGTGCTGTTTGCTGTGAAGTGACATTTCATTGGTTTTCATATACATTTCCCCAATGACTGATGATGTTGAGCATCTTTTAATGTGCTTATTGGCCATTTGTATATCTTCTTTGGAAAAAAATATATTCAAGTCCTTTACCATTTTTAAAATTGGATTATTTGCTGAGTTGTAGGATTTCTTTAAATATTCTGGATATTAAATCTTTTCAGATATATGGTTAGCAATTATTTCCCCTATTCTGTAGGTTGTCTTTTCACTTCCTTGTTAGTGTCCTTTGACATACAAATATTTAATTTTCATGAAGTCTATTTTTTTCTTTTGTTGCTTGTGATTTTGGTATTATATCTAAGAAATCACAACCAAATCCAACATTATACAGGTTTCCCCACTATGTTTTCTTTTAGGTGTATTATGATTTTAGCTCTTCCCTTTAGGTTCTTGATCTTTTTAGAGTTATTTTTTGTGGATGGTGTTAGGTGTCTAACTTCATTCTTCTGCAAGTGAAAGTCCAGTTTTCCCAGCACTATTCATTAAAGAGACTATTCTTTCCATATTGAGTGGACTTAGTACTCTTGTCAAATTTCATATGTATATGTGTTTATTTCTGTACTCTCAATTCTATTCCACTGGTCTTTATGCTAGTACCACATTATTTTGATTACTGTGGCTTTGTAGTAAGTTTAGATATCAGTAAGTGTGAATTCTCCAATTTGGTTCTTTTTTTATATTCATTTATTTTTTTAATGTATTTTTTATTTATTTTTAAAAGATACATAGATCACTCAGAATGGTTCTTCTTTTTAAAGGTTATTTTGGGTATGTAGGGTCCCTTGAAATTCTATGTGAATTTGGGTGTTGGTGTTTACAGTTATGCAAAAATCCCAGCTTTTAATATGCTGTTGGAAAATGAGATATTTAGATGAATGCACAACTATGTGATTATACCAAATACCATTGACTGTACATTTTGGATGGATTTATACTTTATTAATATGTATCAATATTTGTCAATAAAATTTATTTGTGAAAAAATATACTGTTGGAGGTGGTTTGCTAGTACATGTTGAGATTTTTTTCATCTGTATTCATAAGGAATATTGGTCTGTAATTTTATTTTCTTTTTATGTCTTCATCTGGCTTTATCAGAGTGATGTTGGCCTCATAGAATGAGTAAGTTTAGCCAGATTTTTCTAGGTTCTTGACTATATTACAAAAAAGAATTTAAGAACATCCAAGTTAGTTAGGCCAGTAGTTTATTAAGAAAATGAGAGAAAGGAAAGAAAATGACAGATTATGGGTCCCAGGCATACTTGCAGGCTGGTCCAGGCAGACAGAGAAAGAGGGTTGATTTACAGATTTCAAATCCTCACTGCAGATTACAAGACCCCAGTTCTCCTTGCATGCTGGTCCAGGTAGGAAGAGAAAAGGCATAACAGATTGATTTTGTTTCCATGCTTGCTTTTAAATCATTAATTATTCCATCCCTTTGCTAATGTCAGGGGAAGAATCCTAGTTATTTGCTGTTTTGATTGGTTACAGTCCCTTGATAATGTCCAGGGCTTTTCCTTGTTCCTGGATGAAATCCGTTCCAAATAGGGGTTCTCATGCGATCCTTCTAGCAGCCAATTGTGGAGTCTCCGTGGCCATGTGTTTCATGGCTGTAATTTTCTGCCAGGTCCCAGAGTTTCTTTTTCTTTTTTTTTTTTTAACCCCTACCCATGCTAGACCTGCCTGCACAGCAGGCTCTGGACACTGGCCCCATCTCTCCTCACCATTAATCCCCAATGCCTGGCATACCCTTACCCCCTCTCCAGTTTCTTCAGCACTTCCCTCCCTGTTACAAAAAATACACACATCTCTTGCCTGGAAATTTTTCAATTACTCCTCAGCTGTAATAAGAAAGACCACAGGCTCTAGAGCCAGATGGCCTGGCTTTGAACTCCAGTTGCTCCAATTGTGTGAACCGGGGAAAGTCATTAACCTCTCTAAAATTTACCATCTAATGCTCATTTTTCTCAACTGTAAAATGGGAATAATATAATACTTCCTCACAAGAAGTATTCCTCACTGTATTAGCCAAGGGGTGCTGATGCAAATACCAGGAATTGGCAGGTTTTTATAAAGGGTATTTATTTGGGGTAGGAACTTACAGATACCAGGCCATAAAACATAAATTACTTCCCTCACCAAAGTCTATTTTCACGTGTTGGAGCAAGATGGCTGCAAACATCTGCAAGGGTTTAGGCTTCCTGGGATCCTCTCTTCCTGGGGCTTCTTTTTTCTCTGTGAGCTTACTTCCTGGGGCTCCAGCTTAAGGCTTCAGCACCAAACTCCAACATTAATGCTCCAACATCAAAACCCCCAACTCTCTTCTTTTGCCATGCCTTTTACCTGTGAGTCCCCACTCACCAAGGGGTTGGGACGCAACACCGTAACGATGTGACCCCATCAACACCCTAATCATAACTTAATCACACCCAGGTGCAGACCAGATTACAAACATAATCCATATCTATTTTTGGAATTCATAACCATATCAAACTGCTACACCTACCCTTGCAGTAAACTAGATAATCCATAAATTAATACAGTGAAAACTTAACCACAATGCTTGGCATATACATGTGCATTCAATACATTTTTACTATAGTTAATATTATTATCAACCTTTTCAGAACATCAGGACAGTCTTGATTCACCCCATTCTCATCCTACCTCTACTAAAACTGCTCTCTTTAGGGGCTTTACATACTAAAAAGGAATGCTGGAATAAAGGAAGGAGCAGGAAATGCAATTTTTTAAATCACACTAAACTCATAGCCAGGAGATAACCTTGATTAATAACATTTTAGTGTGTATCTTCCTAAAGTTTTTATGCATTAGTAAATATCTTTATGAATTAAAACTTTAAAAATTAACAGAATAGGGATCATACTTTATATACAATTTTTTGCTTTTTTAATACAGTTTTGTAGTTTGCTTTTTTGTCTTATTAAGAGCATTTTTCCATGTCATTGAATGTTCTTTGTTAATGTCTTTTAATTGTTACATAATACTCCATGATATTTAACTATTCCCATCATTGAACATGTAGAATGTCTCTGATTTGTTGGCTGTTTCATTTTTTGTTTTGTTTTTTTGTTTTGTTTTGTTTTTGTTGCATCATTTTGCTGCATCAGCTCTCCATGTGTGCGGTGACATTCCTGGGCAGGCTGCACTTTTTTCATGCTGGGTAGCTCTCCTTACAGGGTGCACTCCTTGCATGTGGGGCTCCCCTACATGGGGCACACCCCTGCATGGCATGGCACTCCTAGTGCACATCAGCACTGTGTGTGGGCCAGCTCATCACATGGGTCAGGAGGCCCTGGGTTTGAGCCTTGGACCTCCCATGTGGTAGGCAGATGCCCTATCCATTGGGCCAACTCCATTCCCATGTTGGCTGTTTTAAACAATGCTCAGCAACAATCCTTGTATATGAACTTCTGATCTTTTCCTTATGATAAGTAGGACCATTTTGTTGTTGTTGTTTGTTTTTAGGAGGTACTGGGGATTGAACCCAGGACCATGAACATGGGAGGAAGGCACTCAGCCACTGAGCTACAGCCACTGCCCAGTAGGACTGTTTTTTATTGCCAAAGCCAAGTGACCTTATTTTTTTTAAATTTATTTCTTTCCCCTTCCCCGCCCTCCCTTGCCCCCAGTTGTATGCTCTGTGTCCATTTGCTGTGTGTTCTTCAGTGTCTGCTTGTATTCTTGTCAGTGGCACCAGGAATCTGTGTATCTTTTTGTTGTGTCGTCTTGTTGCATTCAGCTCTTCGTGTGTGTGGCACCACTCCTGGGCAGGCTACACTTTTTTCATGCTGGTGCACTTATGGGGTGCACTCCTTGCACATAGGGTTCCCCTATGTGGGATACACCCCTGCATGGCAGGGCATTCCTTGCACACATCAGTACTGCACATGGGCCTGCTCATCAAATGGGTCAGGAGGTCCTGTGTTTGAACCCTGGACCTCCCAAAATGTGGTAGGTGGATGCTCTATCCATTGACCTTCCCCAAATGACCATTGAGTTGCTAAATCTCAGTGACCATTTCTCATTCCTCATGCAACGTTTGGCACAACTGATGGTTCCTGCTCCTTGGCAAGTGTTCTTCACACTCTTGCTTTGCCTCCTGGTTCACTAGCCACTCCTTTCCATTCCCCTTGGTTGGTTCTGTCTTGTTTCCCTGACTGCATACTGTTCAAATTTCATATGCTCAAAATATACCCCCAATCTTCTGCCCAAACTCTCTTCAACCCAAGTCTCCCCTATATTGACAAATAGCTTTCCTTCAGCTGATCCGGCCAAAAAGCTGGAAGTCATCCTGGGTTTTTTCTGTGCCCCACTTCCTGTTCATCCACAACATCAATAAATCTTGACTGCTTCTCACCACCTTCACTGTTGCCAACTGGTTCAAGCCCCAGATCACTCATCTGGGCCACTGGAATAGCTTCCTTACCCCCCTCACTTCATGTAAAAGGCCCTACATAATTTGTCCCCCATTCCCTCTGTGACCTCATCTCCAGCAATTCTCCCCTCATTCACTCTGCTTCAGCTACATTGGCCCTTTTGCTATTCTTCATATATACTTGACAGACTGCCATCTCAGGACCAACCTTTACACTTGCTGTTCATACCTGTACAGACTATGGCTCCCTCCTTTCATCTCCTTCAAGTGTGTGTTCAAATATCACCTTGGCAAATCTTCCTTTAATCATTCCACTTAAAATTGTACCCCAGCACCTTCTATCCTCCTTTCTCTGCTTTATTTTTGTTCATGACACTTACCACTAACAGGTTGTAGACTGTTGTTATTTATTCTGTTTTGTCCGTTTTATTCACCACTGTATCCCCAGAGTCTAAAACACAGCTTGGCACATAGTAGATGCTCAGTACTTATTTATGGAATGAGTGAGGGAGCAAGTGAGTGAATGAATGAGGAAGTGGCCTTTCTGTAGCCCCCTCCCCCTTCTCCTGTTTCATCTCTCCTCTTTTGGTGTCCATGATGCTAACAATCCTGGTCATAGATCGGATTCGCTCTCACTATGCCCTCTTTCTCTTCCTTGCATTCCTTTGTTTCTTCCAATCCCTGACTAGGTGTAGTCTTGCAACACTACAGTTTCAAGGCTCTGACCATCAGAGACCTCGCCCAGCTTCTTGCTTTGATCATCACCCCATGCTCCTTCAACCCAGAGTCCTGTCCACCAAGTCTTGTCCCTGATCTGTTGTGCCCTCAGTTACCTGCTCTGCCCTTGTAGGCCCAGAGTTTCTTTTTATTCCCTAATCTAACCTACCTCATTAAGAAGTAATCTTTCCTCAATTTTTTTGAAGAATTTGAGAATAGGTGTTAACTCTTCATTGAATATCTGATAGAATTCACTAGTGAAGTCATCTGGTTCTGGCCATTAAGAACATCCATGAACAGAAATTCAGAAGAAGTTGATTCCAACCTTCCTTGATGACTTTGACGGGTTCAAGATATAAGTGGAAGAAGTAACTGCAGATGTGGTGGAAATAGCAAAAGAACTAGAATTAGAAATAGAGCCTGAAGTTGTGACTGAACTGCAGCAATCTCATGATGAAACTTTAGGATGGAGAGCACACACAAAATGGTGGCAGAGTAAGGAGCTCCTAGAAACAACCTGTGCTACAGGCAGTTAGGAATCACCCAGATCTATCTAAAGCACCCATTTGCGGGCTCCAGGAGTCCAGAAGAGCATCCTACAACATCCTTGAAAGAATGGAAGGAGGAGACTGGCATCTGCAATGAAGATTTCTGAGTAGAACATTCCATGCCAGAGAGACCAGTGCCCATCCTCCAATGGAGGCACAAACCACCTTGAGAGCTATTCTGTGGCTGGAGTTGGAAGCTCCATTTTCCAATAACAAGGGAGAAAGAGACGGTTGGCCACTGACTTTAGCTACTGATTAGTAAATTTGGCTGACTAAAAAATAACCTTAAGAACAGTTAAAGTTTGAACCTGTCCAAGTGAGAAAGAGGTCCATAGCTGTCATTTTGAGTCTGCCTCCAGTATGAGGGGAAGGTAGTCTGATTGAAAATCACGGTGATGATGGAAACCAGCTTCTTTCCACCCAGATCAGATAGCAGTCCTAGCCTAGGCATCAGCCCCACCTCTGGCAGGGAGGAAGCTGCTGGTACTTGCAACATTCTCTCCAGGGGTAACTGCAGGTGCATCCAGTAGACTGAATAGTCAGAAGTCTACTGGGGCAAGTGTGGTCATTTTGGACCACACAGCATAGATTGCTGCCCACACCTGCAGCTCCATCCCCACCCCAGGCAGGAGAGTGAGGGGCATGAAGTTTCATCATTCTCTCTGGGCAACTCCAGTCTAGGCCTGCACAACTTGGAGTATTACACATGGGTGTGGCTCTGTCCCACCCCTGGCAAAGGAGAAAGTTGGGAGAATCTTCATTGGTCCCTGGGGTGATGAGGGTAGCTTGAGCCTCCACAGCTTACAGCAGCAACTACATCCTTGGCTCCTACTAAACAACCAGCAAGGGAGAAAGGGTAGGGAGTCCTAAACTAAAGAGAAAAACTGTACCCAGAATAAATACTCTAGTAGGCCAGAAGCCAAGTCACCAATAAAAAATTACAACCACACCAAGAAACAGGAAGCTATGGCCCAGTTAAAGGAACAAGATAAACCTCCAGATGACATAGCATAGTTAAGACAACTAAACATACAGATTCAAAGAAATCTCCTTAATAAATTCAGTGAGATGGCTAAAGTTTAAGGATATTAAGAAGACATTGGATGAGCACAGAAAAGAATTTGAAAGCATACATAGAAATATAGCAGATCTTATCAGAATGAAAGTTGCAATAAATGAAATGAAAAATACACTGGAATCATACAATAGCAGATTTGAGGAAGCAGAAGAAAGGATTGAAGAGCTTAAAGACATGTCCCCTGAAAGTGAACATACAAAAGTACAGTAGAAGAAAAAAATGGAAAAAATCAAAGAAGCTCTCAGGGAATTAAATGACATCAAGAGATGTGCAAACACCACTGGATGGAACGTGGGAGAGTATGGGCTATGATGTGGACCATTGACCATGAGGTGCAGTGGTGCCCAGAGATGTACTCATCAAATGCAATGGATGTGTCATGATGATGGGGGAGAGTATTGCTGTGGGGGGAGTGGTGGGGTGGGGGCGGTGGTGGTGAATGGGGACCTCATATTTTTTGAATGTAGTATTTTTAAAAAATGAATTAAAAAAAGGTAAAGTTAAAAAAAAAGAGATGTGCAAACATATGTGTCATGGATGTCCCAGAAGGAGAAGAGAAGAGAAAAGGGGCAGAAGGAATATTTGAAGAAATAATGGTAGAAAATTTCCCAACCCTATTGAAGGACATAGATACCTGTGTCCAAGAAGCACACTATACTTTCATCTGAGTAAATCTGAATAGACCTACTCTGAGACACATAGTAATCAGAATGCCAAATGACAAAGACAAAGAGAGAATTCTGAGGCAGGAAGAGAAAAGCAAAGCATAACATATAAGGGATACCCAAAAGATTAAGTTCTGATTTCTCACCAGAAACTATGGAGGCAAGAAGACAGTGGTGTGATATATTTAAGATACTGCAAGAGAAAAACTTCCAGTCAAGAATCCTATATCCGGCAAGAATGTATTTTAAAAATGATGGTGAATTTATAATATTGACAGATAAACAGAAACAGAGAGAGTTTAAAACAAAGTAACTGACCTTGCAGGAAACACTAAAGGATGTGCTATAGTCTGAAAAGACAGGAGAGAAAGGCTTGGAAGAGAGTCTAGAAATGAAGATTATATCAGTAAAAGTAAAATTAAAAGTCTCAAAAGAGTGGTAAAAATGAAATATGACAGATAAAGCACAAAAGTCAAAATCAGTGAAATGAGAATGGACTTTACAATAATAACATTGGATGTTAATGGATTAAACTCCTGATTCAAAGGACAGAATATGGGTCATCTATATGCTGTCTGCAAAAGAGTCGCCTTAGACCCAAGGATACCAATAGACTGAAAGAGAAAGGCTGGAAAAAGATATTCCATGCATGCAGTAACAGCAACAACAAAAAGCTGTAGTAGCTATACTTATATCAGATGAAATAGATTTTAAAAGTCAATAGTAATGTGCAATCTGAGGAGGAAGTCAGGGAAAAATTCCATTTACAAGAAAACTAACAGAATTAAATATTTAGGAATAAACAAGGATGTAAAGCACTTGTATTCATAAAACCACAATGCATTGTTTTTTCTGTTTTTTTCTTTGTTTTTAACTATCTTTTTTTAAAGTTAATAGATCACATGAAACATCACATTAAAAAAATAAGAGGTCTCCATATACCCCCACCCCCTGACCCCACTCCTGCATTGTTAAAAGAAATTAAAAAGACCTAAATACTTGGAAGAACATTCCATGCTCATGGATTGGAAGACTAAAAACCATTAAAATGTCAATTCTGCCCAAATTGATATACAGATTCAATGCAATCCCAATAAAAATTCCACCAGAATTTCTAAAATAAGAGGAAAACACAATTATTTATTTGGAAGGGCAAGGGGTTCCTAATAGCTAAAAACCTCTTAAAAAGGAAAAGCAAAGTTGGAGGACTCTTACTTCCAGACCTTAATTCATATTATCTAGCTGCAGTGGTAAAAACTGCATGGTATGGCATAAAGACAGACACATAGACCAATGGAACTAAATCAATGGCTCAGAAACACCCCTCATATCTATGGTGAAGTAATTTTTGACAAGCCTGTCAAGCCCATCCAGCTGGGGTGGAACAGTCCATTCACCAAATAATGCTGAGAGAATTGGATATCCATAACCAAAAGAAATAAAAGGGATCCCTATCTCACACTTTATAGAAAATTTAACTCAAAATGGGTCAAATACCTAAATATAAAAGCAAGAACTATAGAGCTCCTAGAAGGAAATTTTGGGAAACATCTTCAAGGCCTGGTGGTAGGTGGTGGATTCTTAAAGGAGATAAAAGGAGGACTGAGATGGACTACTGATGTTTAATGTTGGTAGAAGTTTTATTAACCTTCCTGTAAAAGTATAGAAGTGTGTAGAATTGATGATAACACATTATAGTGAGAAACAGTTGATTTATAAATGGGAATGTGTTTGGAAAGGGTAATCTAGGGATGTAAATGTCAGTTGGAAGAAAGCTAGAGAATAATCTAGGGACTGAATAACACAGTAAACCCAGAGGTGGATGAGAATTTTGGTTGGTAGTACAGATGCAAAAGTGTCCTTTGTGAGCTAGAGCAGATATACATCACTATTGCAGGGTGGTAGGAATGTGGAGAAGCCATGGGGAAAATACAACTGGAGTGACCTGTGGACTGTGGTTGACAGCAATGCTGTTGTGTTCTTGCTTCTCTGCTGAGGGTGTACTGTGTTGACAATGGGGGAGTGTGGAAGGAGTGTGTCAGGCATGAACTGTGGACCATGGTTGGTGGTGATCATCTGAGGATATTGTCTCATGATCTGTGTCAAATATTCCATCACAGTGTGGTGTGTTGGTGGAGGGGTGTTGTATTGAAATTCTGCACATGGGCATGGTTGTTTTGTAAGTACACAATTTCTGTAATAAAAATATATATTTAAAATAATAATAGGATGCATTGGAGAAAATAAACCAAATGTAAGATAAGGACTATAGTTAGTATAATATTTTGATGATATTCTTTCATAATTTGTAACAAATGTCTCACAACAATGCAAGATGTTGGTGATGGGTTGATACATCAGTATGGGACCCCTATATGATGTCATGCTTTGTAAATTAAAACTTTTACTAAACACTTATTATTTATGTATGTTCATGTATAAATGATATAAAAATAATAATAATAGTAAGGTGGTTTGGGGGAAATACACACCAAATATAAGATACTTTGGTTAATAGTAATATTTTGAGGGTGCTCTTTCATCATTAGTTAAAAATGTTTCACAACAATGTAAGGTATTGGTGGTAGGGTGAAGTATGAAAGCCCTGTATTATGTTATATATGTTTGTTTTGTAAGTTCACAGCTATTACTCTATGCTTATTATTGATATATGTTTATGTATGAGTGATATAATTTAATAATTTTTTTAATTACAAAAATCTTTATGGATGAGGGGTTGCTTCTTATGGATCAACAAAGAAAGTGGTTTATTGAGAAGAACTCTATTCCTGGTGAAGATGTTGTGAACAAGATGGTATCAGAGTAGCTCTGGCAGGGTGTAGCTCTTGCAAAATAAGGGAGAAGGCATAGAATTAGTCTGAGGGAGCCACTTTGGGGACCCCTGAAGCCAGGAAATTGACTCACGCATTGCCCATGAGGGACTGGGGATGTGGACATAGAGAAGCCAAAGGGAAAACCATAAGCTGATGCCCCTGTAGGCTCTCCCAAGTCTTTCCTGGGCATGGAAGATCTGGTCGGGCAATGTGAGGGGCTCCCTGCCACAGTTTTGATTTCCAAAACAGGACAATAATAAAGTTTTAGTAAAATTAAACTAAAAATCAAAGAAGAGCTGTTAAATAAAACCACTAGATAAGAGAGAGAAAATGAACAACAGAGCAAAAGCATCAACATAATCAGATGCCAAGGTATCAAAAAAAGATAAAATCACCCACAGTAAGACACAGGAAGATATGTCCTAGTCAAAGGAACAAGCCAAGAATCCAGATGAGACTCAGGATTTAACAAATAATAAAGGATGTTCACACAAATCTCCTCAGTCAATTTAAGGAGAAGAGGGAAAATATGACCAAAGAGATAAAGGATATTGGATGAAACTGTGAGGGCATAAAGAACAATTTGAAAACCTACAAAAAAATTTAACAGGGTTCATGAGAATGAAAGATACAACAGATGAGATTAACAATACATTAGAGGCATAAAACAGCATATTTTAAATAGTTGAAGATGAATAAGTATATTCAACTATAGGACATTTGAAATTGAAAAGATAGGAGAGGGGAGCAGATGTGGTTCAAGTGGTTGAGCACCTCCTTCTCACATGGAAGATCTCAGGTTCAGTTCCCAGTGCCTTAATACCAAAACCAGGCTATGCTGGGGAGTTCCCAAGCCCTGAGTGGGTAGTTTCAGGGTCTTGCAGGGCAGGAGGTGTCTGGAAGTTGATTTGGTGAGACAGTGATGGAGGAGATTCTTGCGAGAGGTGGAACTTTTGGTTTCTGACACAGAGGTCAGAGATTCTGGGTGGAGCCCCTCCCCCTAGGGCTAGCAGTCAGGCCACAGTGATCCCTGGGATCTTTGTTGTGTGTGGTGTTCCCAAACCCTGAGTGGGTTGTTTTGGGGGCTTTCAGGGCAGGAAGTGTCTGGATGTTCATTTGGTGAGACAGTGACAGAAGACATTCTTGCAAGAGGTGGAATTTTCAGTTTCAGACATGGAGGTCAGAAGTTGTAGGCAGAAACACTCCCCCTAGGGCTGGCAGCTGGTCTGCAGACATCCCTGAAATCTTTCCTGTGCTTCGGTGCTCCCAAACCCTGAGCGGGCTGTTTCAGGGGCTTGCAGGGCAGGTGTCTGGATGTCGATTTGATGAGATGGTGACAGAAGAGATTCTTATGAGAGGTGGAATTTTGGGTTTCTGACATGGAGCTCAGAGGTTGCAAGTGGGACCCCTTCCCCTAGGGCTGGCGCCCAGCTGCGGGGATCCCTGAAGGCTGTGTTGTGCTGTGGTGCTCCCAGGCCCCCTGTTAACTGGATGCATGGTTCCCAGGTCTGTATCCCCTAACCCCTAGTGGCCCACACTCCAGAGAATCACACACCCCGAATCTGCAATATCACAGACTTCCCATGCCTGAATCCACCATGACCTGAGGTCCATCTGAGGCACTTGATTACCTTAACCCTTGGCATTTGTGGGGGTGTTTTTTGTTTTTTGTTTGTTTATTTGTTCGTTTTCTCTCTCTCCTTGAACTTGGAGGAGTGTACCACTGTCTTGGGGAGAGTTTAGGAAGAAAGGATAGGTGAATCTGCTGAGAAAGCCCAGTTTACCTAAACATCCTGGAATATAAAACTTGGTATGTGAGAAGGTGGAGCCAGAAAATCAATTAGACCTCTCCTAGCACACCTAAGGGGGAGGGACTCTAGAAGGTGCTATCCAAGCTTCCAATAACATATTTGGGGTTTCTGGTGAGGTGTAGGTGCTCTCATTCTGGAAATAAAGAGTCATAGTCTTCTGTGTTGAGTTGGTTCAACAAGGACCTAATTGAATCCCCTACAGGACCTGTCAGGCAGCTTTCCTGCTGCCCTGGGAGAGAGAGAAGTGAGGAAAGGAGAAAGGGGGAAGGTCAGATCCCTAAGTGTATTACTTAACTGCAAAGAGGATTCCTAGCTTGAAACGTTGGTTCTTTTTTTTTTTTTTTTGGCATGGTTGCTAATATTGCATTCTCTCCTAGTCTTTTCTACCATTGTATCCCCCAAGGTCCTTTTTAATTTATTGTTTTTTTTCTCGTTTTCTTTTTCTTGCTTATTTCCCCTCCTTTTTCTTTGCCCCCCTTTTTCTCTTCTCTTTTTTTCTTTTCTCTCTTTTTCTTCTTTCTTTATTTTCTTTATATAATAGGTGCTGCAGGGAGTGCTTCAAACTTGCTATGTTTCCTCATCCTCCATTTCCTCTTTTCTGTGTGTATTGATTTTGGCCACCTACACTATCCCCTTGCCCCCACATCTTTCTATCCTCCATCATCTGCTGTTTCTCTTACATTATACCTCCCTTTCTTTGGTCCCCATCTGACTTTTTATTTTAATACCCTTGTTCTGTTTTCTATCTCTTATGCACTCTTGATATTATTGTCTTTCTTTTCTCTTTCTCTCTCTCATGAAAACACTGGCCTTTTAATTCATACTATATTCCTCCCCATATTCAGTTGACTATTTCATTATCAGTACTCTATTTACTGCTATAACTCTACACAACTTACATGAGTCTAATATCCATTCTCCTAGATCTCACATTGTTGCTCTGTTAACATTTATTACCAATACTATTTTATACATTTTCTTTTCTTTCTCATTTTGCTTTCCCTGCCCCTAATATTTTCCTTTAAAGTGAACTTAGCCAGCAACAAGAAAACGGAGTAAGAAGAACAAACTGACAAAGAGAAGGCATAACATTTATGCATGAACAAAAACTAATTAATCCTCAAGACTAGAAGAAGCTAAAGAACTGATTAAACCCATCAAGATAAAATGATGACCAGACAGAAACAAAAAACTACAAACCAAACCAATAATCAGGAAAACATGCCTGAATCCAATCAACAAACTAAAAACCAGGAAGGGGAGAAGAACATTGGGCAAGTAAATAAAGATCTCAAAACATGTATTAGAGACCAACTTAATGAAGTAAAGGAAGAGATTAACAATAGGAATAAAACACTTGGAGAGGAAATTGCAGACATATGCAAAAAGATAACAGATATGACGGTGATGAACACCACAGTTCAAGAAATCAAAAATATACTGTCAGCAAATAGCAGCAGATTAGAAGATGCAGAGGAGAGAATTAGCAACATGGAAAACAGCACATCTGAAATCAGATAGTAGAACTGATCAATAAAAAGATAGAAAAACTCCAGCTGGGACTTAGGGACCTGAATGTCAATGCAAAACACACAAACATACATATTATAGGCATCCCAGAAGGAAAAGAGAAGGGAAAGGGGACAGAAGGAGTATTGGAGGAAATAATGGCTGAAAACTTCCCAAATCTACTGAGAGAGATGTATGTACATTACCAGGAAGCATGACTCACCCCAAACACCATAAATCACAACAGGCCCACCCCAAGACATATACTTGTCAAATTATCCAATGCTCAAGACAAAGAGAAAATTCTAAAAGCAGCAAGAAAAAAGAGAACCATCACATTCAAGGGAGGCTCCATAAGATTAAGTGCTGATTTCTCATCTGAAACCATGGAGACAAGAAGGCAGTGGTATAATATAGTCAAGGTACTAAAAGAAAAAATTTCCAACCAAGAATACTCTACCCAGCTAAGCTAGGATTAAAAAATGATGGAGAGTTCAAAATATTCACAGATAAACAGAAATTAAAAGAGTATTCCAACAAGAAACCTACCCTTCAAGAAATACTAAAGGGAGTTCTGCAGGAAGAAAGAAAAAAACAGGAGAGGCAGAGTTGGAGCAGAGTGTACGAGCAATAAAAAAGACAAAAGGAGAAGGAAACAAACAAAATATGACAAACACAAGTCCAAACAAAATATGGCTAACATAAATAATTAATTGAAAGTAACAACACTGAATGTCAAAGGATTAAACTCACCTGTCAAAAGATTCAGACTGGAAGATTGCATAAGGAAATATGACCCATCTATATGCTGTCTACAAGAAACACATCTTAGATGCAGAGATTCATGGAGGTTGAAAGTGAATGGTTGGAAAACAATCTTACAAGCAAACAATAACCAAAAAAAGGCAGGAGTAGCTATATTAATATCAGAGAAAATAGACTTAAAATGTGAAACAATTGTGAGAGACAAAGATGGATACTACATATTAGTGAAAGGGATAATCTTTCAAGAAGAATGAACAATCATAAATATTTATGCTCCTAACAAGAGTGCTTCCAAATACACGGGGCAAACACTGGAAAAACTAAGGGAAAGAATAGATGCCTCTACAATTATAGTGGAAGCCTTTAATACACCACTATCAACTTTGGACAGAACATCTCAAAAGAGAATCACTAAAGAAACAAAACCTTTGAACAGTATATTAGAGGAGCTGGATCTAATAGACATACTGCGGCGGCTTGCTCGGTCGGTAGAGGTGGGGTCTGGCTGCGGACGAGGGGTCGGTCCAGCTCTGGACGAGGGGTCGGTCCCGCTTGGGACGAGGGGTCGGTCCCACCTGGGACGAGGGGTCGGTCCGGCAGCAGACGAGGGATCGGTCTCACAAGGGGTTGCGCGGTTCGGCTGACGGGGTCGCCCGGCGAAGCCGGCGATGAAGGGGTCGCCCGGAGAAGCAGGCGACGAAGGGGTCGCCCGGAGAAGCAGGCGACGAACTGGGGACAAGGGAGGCCAGGCCCTTGTCGGGGGCTCTCAGGACTGGAGGGTGCACGGCAGAAGAACTACCGCGGAGACAAGGTAAACACGCAAGTCCACTTTATTGAGGGAGAGGCAACAGTTTTATAGGGGCTGGGGAAGGCTGATTGGTCGAAGCCACCCCTGTTCTGATTGGTTGCCGGTGAAAGGTCAGTGGGCGGTACTGGATGGGGGAGGGGTGGTGATTAGGGATTGGTTGTCGCTGTTGCTGGGGGAAGGGGCAGGGTTTAGGGATTGGTGGCTGCTGTTGCTGGGGTGGAGGGCAGACTTGAGTTTCCCGCCCACGCCTGGCTGTTGCTGCTGTCGGGGGAAGGGAAAAGGGCGGGCTGGATTTTTCCGCCCACGCCTGGCTGTTGCTGCTGTCAGGGGAGGGGAAAAGGGCAGACTGGATTTCTCCGCCCATGCCTGGCTGTTGCTGCTGTCGGGGGAGGGGAAAAGGGCAGACTGGAATTTTCCACCCTGCGCCTGCGCAGGGAGAAAGAAGAAGGGGGGTGCCGCCCTACAGGCATCGTGTGGCACCATCCGGGAGGAGGGGCGGCCGCGGAAGCATGGCTGCCGAGAAGGGGAGACCCGAGGGCACTCTGCGCCCATGCCGAGCTCGCTTCAGGGGTGGCGGTGAGTCCGACCAGCCACCCTATTATGGGGGCAGCGGCTTGGCCTGCCGCGGCTGCTCCCCTCGCCAGGCCAGCAAACCACACTTCAGCCTGAGGGGTGACCGCACATACACAGATCATTATACCCGAATACAGCAGGATATTCATTTTTCTCAAGTGCTTGTGGATATTCTGCTAGGCCACAAAGAAAGGCTCAATGAATTCAAAAGATCAAAACCATACAAAATAATATCTCTGACCACAGTGGAGTGAAGCTGGAAATCTGCAAGGGCCAGAGGCCCAGATATCACACCAAGATATGGAAATTAAACAGCACACTCTTAGAAAAACAGTGGGTCAAAGAGGAAATCTCAAAAGAAATTATTAACTACCTTGAAACAAATGATAATAACACAACATACCAAAACTTATGGGATGCAGCAAAAGCAGTATTGAGGGGGAAATTTATAACCATAAATTCATACATCAAAAAAGAAGAAAGAACAAAAATTGAAGAACTAACTGCACATTTGGAGGAATTGGTAAAAAAAAAAAAAAACCAAAGTAACCCCACAAGAAGAGGAAAGAAAGAAATAGCAAAGATAAGAGCAGAACTAAATGAAATAGAAAATAAGAAAGCACTTGAAAAGATAAACAAAACTAAGAGCTGTTTCTTTGAGAAGATCAATAAAATTGACAAACCCTTAGTGGGACTAAGAAAAAAAAGGAGAAGCTGCAAATACACAAAATAAGAAATGAGAAAGGAGATATCACCACTGACCCCACAGAAATAAAGACTATCATAAGAGGATACTTTGAAAAACTATATTCCAACAAAAATGACAATTCAGAGGAAACTGACAAATTCCTAGAAACACTTAAGCAGCCTATATTGATGAAAGAAGAAATTGATGATCTCAACAAACCAATCACAAGTAAAGAGATAGAATCAGTCATTAAAAACCTCCCAACTAAGAAGAGCCCAGGGCCAGACAGCTTCACAGGTGAATTCTACAAAACATCCCGAAAAGAACTAACACCAACCTTGCTGAAACTATTCCAAAAAATCGAAACAGAAGGAACATTACCTAACTCATTCTATGATGCCAACATTACCCTAGTGCAAAGCCAAACAAAAACACCACAAGAAAGGAAAATTACAGACCAATTTCTCTAATGAACCTAGATGCAAAAATCCTCAACAAAATACTTGCTAACCATGTGCAACAACACATTAAACAAATTATACACCATGACCAAGTAGGATTCATTCCAGGTATGCAAGGATGGTTCAACATGAGAAAATCTGCGGCAGCTTGCTCGGTCGATAGAGGTGGGGTCTGGCTGCAGACGAGGGGTCGGTCCAGCTTAGGACGAGGGGTTGGTCCCACTTGGGATGAGGGGTCGGTTCCACTTGGGACGAGCGGTCGGTCCGGCAGCAGACGAGGGGTCAGTCTCACAGGGGTTGCGCGGTTCGGCTGACAGGGTCGCCCGGCGAAGCCGGCGACGAAGGGGTCGCCCGGAGAAGCAGGCGACGAACTGGGGACAAGGGAGGCCAGGCCCTTGTCGGGGGCTCTCAGGACTGGAGGGCGCACGGCAGAAGAACTACCGCGGAGACAAAGTAAACACTCAAGTCCACTTTATTGAAGGAGAGGCAACAGTTTTATAGGGGCTGGGGAAGGCTGATTGGTCAAAGCCACGCCCTGTTCTGATTGGTTGTGGGAGAAAGGTCAGTGGGCGGTACTGGATGGGGGAGGGGTGGTGGTTAGGGATTGGCTGTCGCTGTTGCTGGGGGAAGGGGCAGGGTTTAGGGATTGGTGGCTGCTGTTGCTGGGGTGGAGGGCAGACTGGATTTTTCCACCCATGCCTGGCTGTTGCTGCTGTCGGGGGAGGGGAAAAGGGCAGACTGGAATTTTCCACCCTGCGCCTGCGCAGGGAGAAAGAAGAAGAAGGGTGCCGCCCCACAGGCATCGTGTGGTGCCATCCGGGAGGAGGGGTGGCCGCGGAAGCATGGCTGCCGAGAAGGGGAGACCCGAGGGCACTCTGCGCCCATGCCGAGCTCCCTTCAGGGGTGGCGGTGAGTCCGACCAGCCACCCTATTATGGGGGCAGCAGCTTGGCCTGCCGCGGCCGCTCCCCCACTGGGCCACACTTCAGCCCGAGGGGTGACCGCAAAAATCAATCAATGTAGTACACCATATAAACAGATTGAAGGAAATAAATCCCATGATTCTATCTATAGATGTAGAAAAAGCATTTGACAAAATACAGCACACTGTCTTGATAAAAACACTGCAAAAAATCAGAATACAAGGAAATTTTCTGAACATGATAAAGAGTATATATGAAAAACCCACAGCCACCATCGTTTACTATGGTGAAATCCTAAAATCATTCCCTCTAAGATCAGGAACAAGACAAGGATGCCTACTATCACCTCTTCTATTTAACATGGTCTTACAAGTCCTTGCTCGAGCACTGAGGCAAGAACCAGATATGAAAGGCATTCAAATTGGAAAGGAAGAAGTCAAAATTTCATTATTTGCAGATGACATGATCCTATACATAGAAAACCCTGAGAGGTCTACAACAAAGTTTCTAGAACTCATAAATGAGTTTAGTAAAGTCTCAGGTTATAAGATCAATGCATAAAAATCAGGAGCATTTCTATACACCAATAATGAGCAAGATCAGGAGGAAATCAAGAAACAAATACCATTTACAATAGTGAATAAAAAAATCAAATACCTAGGAATAAATTTAACTAAAGATGTAAAAAACTTGTACACAGAGAACTACAAAAGACTGTTCAAGGAAATCAAAGAAGACCTAAATAAATGGAAGAATATTTCCTGTTCATGGATAGGAAGACTAAATATTATTAAAATGTCTATTCTACCAAAATGGATCTACACATTCAATGCAATCTGATAAAAATCAACACAGAATTCTTTAAGGAACTAGAAAAACTAACTATGAAGTTTATCTGGAAAGGAAAGAGGCCCCGAATAGCCAAAGACATATTGAAAAAGAAAAACAAAATTGGAGGAATCACGCTTCCTGACTTCAAAACATACTACAAAGCTACAGTAGTGAAAACAGCATGGTATTGGCACAACAGAGACACACAGACCAATGGAACCAAATTGAGAGTTCTCATATAGATCCTCATATATATAGTCATATAATATTCGATAAAGCTACCAAACACTCTCACTGTGAGAGAATGGCCTATTCAACAAATGGTGCCTGGAGAACTGGATATCCATATGTAAAAGAATGAAAGAGGATTACCATCTCACACCTTATACAAAAATCAACTCTAGATGGATCAAAGACCTAAATATAAGAGCCAAGACCATAAAGACTTTGGAAAGCAGTGTAGGGAAGCATATACAAGACCTTGTAATAGGAAATGGCTTCATGAACATCACACCGAAAGCACGAACAGCAAAACAACAAATAGATAAATGGGACCTCCTCAAAATATAAGCCTTCTGCACCTCAAAGGAGTATGTCAAGAAGGTGAAAAGAGAGCCTACACAATGGGAGAAAATATTTGGTAACCATATATTGGATAGGAGACTTATAACCTGCATATATAAAGAATTCCTGTATTTTCAAAATAAAAAGACAAACAACCCATTTAAAAAATGGGAAAAAGATTTAAACAGACACTTCTCCAAAGAAGAAATACAAATGGCTAAAAAGCACATGAAAAAATCCTCCAAATCTCTAGCTATCAGGGAAATGCAAATCAAAACTACAATGAGATATCATCTTACTCCCATAACATTGGCAGCTATGAAGAAAACAGAAGACTACAAATGCTGGAGAGGATGTGGAGGAATGGGAACACTCATCCACTGCTGGTGGGAATGCAGAAGATCCAGCCATTCTGGAGGACAGTGTGGTGGTTTCTCAAAAAACTAACCATAGATTTGCCCTATGACCCAGCAATTCCACTGCTGGGTATATACCCAGTAGAACTGAAAACAAGGACACAAACTGATATATGAACACCAATGTTCATAGCAGCATTGTTCACTATTGCCAAAAGTTGAAATCAACTCAAACACCCATCAACAAATGAATGGATAAATAAAATGTGGTATATACATACAATGGAATAGTACTCAGCTTTAAGAATGAATACACTACAAACACACATGATAACATGGATGAATCTTGAGAAACTTATGTTGAGTGAAGCAACCCAGGCATTGAAGGACAAATACTACATGACCTCAATGATATGAAATAAATAAACTAAGCTGTCTCAGAGAGCTAGAGACTAGATGATAGGTTTAAAGGAAAATGGGGGGTAGAGGAAGGATGTAAGCTGACACCTACCAGGGTGAAATCTATGATAAGCTGGAGGTAAGCATTTGTACAAGGAAGGTATAAAATGGGGGCATAGTGTTAACTTTGGGTGGGGCTTTGTGGGCTTGAGTGGGGCTAGGGATGGGAGGATGAGTAATATTGCCCAAGAAATTGGGGGGAGGGCGGGGCAACATATGAACATAGGAGATTGTCAGGTATTTGGTTGAGAGTATAATACTGAGAAAACTTTTTCAAAAATATAATAAGGAAGGTTACCTATTTAATATGTTTAAAGGGGATAATCTGATGCAGGACAGGCTGCTAGGGAGTATGTGAATGCTAATTTTGCCATAGTGAGTTATATCATTGGATAGAGACCCATATAATGAGAGTGAAGGTAGACCCACATCCTGGGGAGGACTGATGTTCTCAAATAGAGGGAACTGTATCTCTCAAGAGAAATGGTGGCTCCCAATGCATTAGGGCAGTTGAGCATGTCAAGCCCTCAAGACTGTTGCAAGTATCTCTGAACATGGCCCTTCAAGGAATGAAGATTGACTGTCACTGTGGGCCCTAATGGGAGGGGGAAAGAGGTATTGAATAGATGGAACCAATGTAACTGTGTGGGCAATAGAAGTGTTCCACAAGAGTATGCAAGGATGGATATGACATGTTAAATTACACCAAAAATATATAGGGGCTGATATGCTAAAATGTAAATCATAATGTAAAACATAAGATAACTAAAAATTTAGGAAATTGTATAGTCTAAAATATAAACCACAATGTAAACCCAAATGTTACTTTATTTGAAAGCTACTGTCTCAATATCTGTACATCAGTTTCAGTAAATTTAATATGAATATGTAAAAAGATTATTGCTGTGGAATGGTAAAGGTTTCTATGTTGGATATGTGGGAATACTGTATATCATATGTATGAATTACTGTGATCTAAATCTTTCATGAAGATAATCTTAATAATTAGAAAAGAAAAGAAAAAGATATGACATAGACACTGAGGAAAAGATGGAAGTAGTTGCCTTGTCAATTTGCATACAGGGCAACACTTATTGCAGTGATGGAAGGCAAAACATCAAAAACAAAGCTTTTGCAGTTTTAAATTTTTTGATACCCCAATCTATTTTTACCTTAATTTTTCTAAATTAATATGTATTCTATATCTAACCTTTAAACTCTTCACTATATTCCATTTTACTACTAATGGATCATGCAATACATTGGACTTCACTTTTGAAGAAGGTTTTGATCACAGAGAGGTTCAACAATGGCAGTGGAGGAATACTGGTGTGGGATATTATTGACAGGCGACACATGGTTGGCAGGGAGTCCTACAAGGCATATATCCAGGGTACATAAAAATGTTTGGATATTTTCATAGTGGTTACAATTAAAAATAACAACTGAGGGAGTGCTGAGTTCTTAGCCAGGGGAGCTCTATCACAGTCCCTAAAGGAACAGCAACAATCCCCCAGGTGCAAAGGCAAAGACCAAAAAAGAAGGAAGGTTCAACAATGAGCCCTTAATACTAATGACTATGCTTGTGAGCCTGTGCACCTGAAATAAGAACAGGGCCTAGAGCTGCAGGGTACCTAAGAGTTACCTCCTGAGAGCCTCCAAGTTGCTCAAATGTGACCAGTCTCAAAGCCAAACTCAGCATGTAAATGTGTTGCCTTCCCCCCAGGGTGGGACATGACTCCCAGGGATGAGCCTCCCTGGCAACGAGGGATTACTACCAAGTACCAGCTGATGATGTAACTAGAAAATGACCTTGAATAAAAGGGCCAACTCAGATCAGCAGAATATCTCAGTCTACATGTAATACCAGGAGTTAAAAATGCTTTTTGACCCTAAGAAAAGGGGGAAATGGAAAGGACAAATGAGTTTATATGGCTATGAGTCTCCAAAAGGAGCTGGGAAGTTATCAGAGGGGTTGCCCTTATGCACACCTCAGCAGAGTCCCAGAGACAGATAAAGTAGATACAACCCCAGGTATTTGTTCTTCTGAGGCCTACAGAGACCCACAGGTTCTATGGTCATGGCAGATGGAGTTCAGTGCCATGTCAGTTGGCCCTACATTGGAGTTTGTGTTTCTGTGCAATGGAGCTGGACTTAGATGGGATCTTTGTCCACAAGTCTCTCCTTTTAGTTTTACTGGAACTGTAGTTGGTGCTGGGGTTTGATGTATACCCAGGGGACCTGAATCTCTGGACTGGCCATGTGGTAGACAGGACCTGAGCCTCAACAGACTCGCAACTCGTACACTCTGGTTTATTGGACTTACCCCACTCAGCTAACATGGAGGTGAAGAAGGTCAATCACCACTCCAAGGAGCCAAGACTGCCTGCAACTGAAAGCAGGAGAATTGCATCCAGCATCCATGTGCAATCTAAGCTCCCTCTTGATATAGATATGGAGTGGACACAACCAATCTAAGGCCACAGGATGGAGGAATAGAGTGTGGTTTCGAGTGGACTTACTGATATTCTATTCATGAACTATAGTGATTAGTAATCGAAGAAAATGTGGCATTGGTGTGGAGAAAGTGGCCATGGTGGCTGCTGGGGGTAGGGAGTGGGAGGAAGAGATGAGATGTGGGGGCATTTTCGGGACTTCGAGTTGTCCTGGGTGGTGCTGCAGGGACAGTTACCAAACATTGTATGTCCTCCCATGGCCCACTGGGTGGAATGTGGGAGAGTGTGGGCTATGATGTGGACCATTGATTGTGAGGTGCAGCAGTGCTCAGAGATATATTCACCAAATGCAATGAATGTCTCATGATGATGGAGGAGATTGTTCTTATGGGGGGAGGAGTAGGGCAAGGGGGTGGGGGGCATATGGGGGCCTCATATTTTTTTAATGTAATAATGTAAAAAAAAATTACATTAAAAAAATAAAGGAAAAAAATACCAAAGCCAAATAAAAATATTGCGAAATAAGAAAATTTCTTCTTTTTTAGAAGACCAATTTCTTTAATGAATATGGATGAACACGTCATGACCAAGTAGGCTTTATAACAGGTATTGCAAGGATGGTTCAACATAAGACAATTAGTGTAATATGCCACATTAATAAATTGAAGAGGAAAAAATCACATGATCTTTTCAATTGTTGCAGAAAAGGCATCTGACAAAATACATCCTTTCTTTATAAAAACACTCTGAAAGATAGGAATAGAAGGAAACTTTCTCAATATGATGAAGTGCATATATGAAAAACCCACAGCTAACATTGTACTTAATATTAAAAGACTGAAATCTTTCCTACTGAGATCAGGAACAAGACAAGAGTACCCACTCTCCCCATTGATAGCCTATATTGTGCTAGAAGTTCTAGTTAGAGCAATTAGGCAAGAAAAATAAGTAAAAGACATCCAAATATGAAAGGAAGAATAAAAATTTTGTTATTCATTGATATGATTCTACACTTAGAAAATCCCAAAAAATCAACAACAAAACTAGTAGAACTTATAGATAATTTCAGCAATATGGCAGGATATAAGATTTATATGCAAAAATCAATAGTGTTTCTGTATACTACTTATGTGCAATCTGAGGAAGAAGTCAGAAAAAAAAATCCACTCACAATAGTGACTAAAGAATCAAATATTTAGGAATAAATTTAACCAAGGACACAAAGGAACTATATTCAGAAAATCATAAAACTTGCTAAAAGAAACCAATGTTCATGGGTTGTAAGACTAAATATCATTAAGATGCCAATTCTACCTAAACTGATGTACAGATTTAGTGTAATCCCAATAAAAATTCTAATATCTTTCTTCATAGAATTGGAAAAGCCAATTATCAAATTTCACTGGCAGGATCAGAGTCTTCAAATAACCAAAAATATCTTTAAAAGGAACAAAGTTGAAGGACTCTCACTTCCAGACTTTAAAGGAAATTGTCTAGTTACAGGGATAAAAAACTACATGGTACTAGCATAAAGATAGAGAGACTGACCCATGGAACCAAATCTAGAAACAGACTGCCACATCTACGATCAAGTTATTTTTGATAGGGCTGTCAAATCCACTCAGCTGGGTCAGAATGGCCTATTCAATAAATGGTGCTGAGAAAACTGGATATCCACATCTATAAGGAAGAAAGAGGATCCTTACCTCACACCTTATACAAAAATTAATTCAAAATGGATCTAGAACCAAAATATAAAAACTAGAATCATAAAATACCTAAAAGAAAATGTAGGGAAACACTTGCAAGATCCTGTGCTTGGTGGTGGTTTCTTGGACTTTACACCCAAAGCGCAAGAAAACAAAAGAAAAAATAGATATATGGAAATGCCTGAAAAATTAAATACTATTGTTCTTCAAAAGACTTTGTCAAGAAAGTAAAAAGGCAGGCTAATCAGTAGGAAAAAATCTTCAGAAAACATATATCTGAAAAGGAATTGATCTCCATGTTATGTAAAGGGACCACACACAATGACAAAATAAAAAGCAACTCCATTTAAAAATGGTCAATAGAACATTTTTCCAAATTATAACTACATATGCCAAAAGACACATAAAAAAAGATGTTCAACATCATTAGCTATTAGGGAAACACAGATCAAAACTACAGTGAGATATAATTTCTCACCATACAGAATGGCCATTATGTATGATGTTCACCATACAGAAAACATCAAGTGCTGGAGAGGATGTGGAGAAATGAATGACTCCTTTCTGTTGGTGGGACTGTAAAATGGTGCAACTTCTGTGGAAGATGATCTAGCAGTACCTCAGGAAATTAAATATAGAACTGCCATATAATCCAGCAATTATGCTACTAGGAATATATTCAGAAGGACTGAAAGCAAGGATGCAAACAGACATTTGCACACTGATGTTCATACTGGCATTATTCACAATTGCTAAAAGATGGAAACAACCTATGTCCATGAACCAATGAATGGATAAACAACAAGTGATGTATTCATACAATGGAATATTTCTCAGCTGTAAGAAGAAATCAACTGGGGAAGCACAGGACAACATGGAGGAACCTTGAGGATATTATGTTGAGAGAAATAAGCCAGACATGAAAGGATTACTATTGTATGGTCTTACTGACATGAACTAAACATAATTAGTAGACTTATGGACTTGGATTATGCAGTATATACTTGTGGGAGATGGAATATGGGATGAGAAGGGGTCAAAGATGTTGGATGTATGTAGAACGTTTAATAAGGTCAGATGTAAATATGTGGTAATGATTGGACTTGATGGTAATACATTATAATGAATGTAACAGTGTTGATTTCTGGATGTGATTGTGGCTGAGTAGTCTAGAAAGATGAATGTTGGTTGGAGGACAGCTGGAAGATAATACTGGGAATATATAACAATGATTTTGGAAGTAGATGAAGATTGTGGTTAATATAAATAAAGGAATATTCTACTGCAGGGTATTAAGTATGTGGGGATATATGGGCAAATTTAATTAATGTAATTTATGGACTATACTTAACTACATCAAAATGTTTTTGTAACAAAAGCAAAGTTGGTACTATTTAATTCCATTAAAGGTTAAAAAAAGAATATGGGATTTGTTTTTATGAAATATGAATGTAAGGCATTTTTTCTCTTCAATTTTTGGCATAAATAAAGTGAACTTTTCTATGTCATTTAACTAATCTGTGTGTATTTCTGAACACTAGAGGACGAACTGAGTTAGTAGTTACAATTAGATGAGATAAAAGTACCTGAAAAAGAAATTTTAAGGAATAATTTTTCCTTAACTTGTTGAGCTGACTTTGTTATTTTATTCTTGTGAACTTGAAACAAGTTGTTAATAAACAAACTTTTAAAAAGGATGGTGTGAACACTGTTGAAATGACAACAAAGTTTTTAGAATATTACACAGACTTAGTTGATAAAGCAGTGGCAGGTCTGAAAACTTGACTACAACTTGAAAAGAAGCTCTACTCTGTGTAAAGTTCTATCAAACAGCATCGCATGCTCCAGAGATACATTTAGTGAATGGGAGAGTGGGTTGATGCGGTCAACTTCCTTGTCATCTTATTTTAAGAAATCCCCACAGCCCCCCACCCTTCAGCAGCCTCCACCTGATCAGTCAGCACCTGTCAACATCGAGGCAGGACCCTCCACCAGCAAAAGATTATGACTCACCAAAGGCTCAGGGAGGGTTAGCATTTTTTAACAATAAAGTATTTTTAATTAAGGTATGTACATTATTTTTTAGACATAAAGCCATTTATTGCACCCTTAATAGAGTACAATATACTGTAAGCATAACACTTATATGCACTCAAAACCAAAAAATTCAGGTATGTTAGTCAGTCAAAGGGGTGCTAATACGAAATACCAGAAATTGGTTGGTTTTTATAAAGGGGATTTATTTGGGGTAGGAGCTTACAGATACCAGGCCATAAAGCATAAGTTACTTCCCTCACCAAAGTCTATTTTCAGGTGTTGGAGCAAGACGGCTGCCGACGTCTGAGAGGGCGCAGGCTTCCTGGGTTCCTCCCTTCCTCAGGCTTCTTTTTCCTGGGCTCAGGGTTCCTTTCTTCCTGGGGCTTGCTTCTGTTTCTTCTGGGAACTTGCTTCCCAGGGCTCTGGCTTAGGCTTCAACATCAAACTCCAACATCAAAATTCCAACACAAAAGCCCTCAGTTCTGTCCCTTGCCATGTCTTTTACCTGTGAGGCCCTGCCTACCAAGGGGTGGGGACTCAAGACCTTAATGATGTGGCCCAATCAAAGTCCTAATCATAACTTAATCATGCCCAGGTACAGACAAGATTACAAACATCATCCAATATCTATTTTTGGAATTCATAACCATGCCAAACTGCTACATCGGGTGACTCATTTTATTGTCACGTTCACATTACTACCATGGCCTGGAATTGAACCCTCCTCATCTCCGAGGTGCACCTGTGCTGCTGTACCTGTGAAGGGAAAATGTTCAGGAGACTTTTCACTACAACCATAATGTCCTCTTGGTGACCTCCAGGAAAGGCCCTCTCTCCAGTGTCTGTAAGACTTTAAACAGGTTTCTTGTGAATAACTGTCTAACATGTATGTATTGGGTACCGTCACTAGCTTTCCTCCTTGAGTTGGCCACAGGAAATTCAGAGCCCAATTCTGAGACCCCGTGGAGTAAGAGGGTGAGAACTTACAGCAACACGTGGGTGCCAAAGGGATTCCTGGTTTCACTTTCTATTTTTCTGCCTTTACTTTCACCTCAGCCCAATTTAGTCTCTTATTTAATTTTGAAAATCTTGTTCTGTGTGGTTTTTGCTGTTGTTCCTACTTAAGTTCTTCTGGGACAAGATAGGGTAAAAATAAATAATAACCTCCTCACCCTGTCAGTCCTGTCTTGTGGTGGAATCAGGCCAGGGACTTGGGGAGAGGCTGGAGTGAGAGTGGGGTGACCCACCTTAGAGGGAGCAGGGGCAGGTCATGATGCAGTGCTGGGAACTATTCCCCAAACACTTGGACCTGAGAAATGCCACAATTTGTATTTTTCAAAATAAACTTAACATTGGCAAAAAGTAAATGTAAATTTATAGGCTGAAATTTTTAATAAAGGACAAATAGAAACAACTTATGCCAATATATTTGATAACTGAGACAAAATGGACCATTTCCTTTAAAGAGATGAACTATCAAAACTGAATCAAGAATAGGAAATGTGAATAGCATTTACCAATTAAAGAAATTAAATTCCATAATGAGAAACCATCCCACAGAGGAAACCCCAGGCTCAATGGCTTCACCGTTTCATTCTACCATACTTTTAAGCAAGAATTTATATCACTACTGTGGAAACTCTTAGAGAAAACAGAGGAGGAGGAAAACACACTTTCAAATCATTTTGTAGGGCATTACCAAAAGCAGAGAAAGGCATCAAAAGAAAACTGTGGGGGCTAAGTTCATGGGTCAACTGGGCCAGTTAGTGTGTCCACTTGTTTATTCAAGCAAGCACTGGCCTGATTGTTACTGTGAGGACATTTCATGGATTTAAGTCATCAGTACATTGATGGCATCTATGGCTGATGACATCTACAATCAACTGAGGAGATTGCCTTCAACAATGAGAGACGTCTCACCAAATCAGCTGAAGGCCTTAAAAGAAGAAGTGATGGTTTCAGCAGTCAGAAGAGGGAATTTCCATCTCTACTTCAGCCAGTTTCTCCTGGAATTCATGGGAATCCTTCCCTGGAGTTCCCAGCTTGTAGCCTGCCCTTTGAATTTGGAATTTGGATGTGTCCATCCCTACAGTCATGTGAGAAAATGAAAAAGATAAAGTTCTGTCCAGGAACTTTTATCTCATCGGATTCCAAATATTATCTCAGTTGTCCCTCTAGTGTTCAGAAAGACACACAGATGAAACAGATTAGTTAAATACGTTAAAACGTTTTTGAGAAGAAATGTGGAGGGTCCACGGAGCAGATCTGAAAATTTACTAGGAGCTCCAGCAGCAGCCTCAGGGCAGTGTAGGCCAATGAACATAATAAAGAGCATAAATAGAACCACAGGTGCACATGCTCATGAAAACGACTTCCCCTAATCCAGTGGGGAAAGGACAGTCTTTACAACAAATGGTGGAAAGTTTCAAATACGGTTTTGACACAAGGAGCTGGTGGGGGCGAGGCTGAGGGGACCTGGACAGCTAAGACCCCTGAAGGAGAAACGACCCTGGACACCAGGCTCCTGCGCTCATCCTGGGGGAAGGTCCACCTTGGTGTGGGGATGGTGGGCAGGTGCCTGGTCCAGGGTCTGGGGAGGCAGGAGGGTCAGCCCTCGGGTTTGTGGAGTGTGTGGGCAGAGCCTGGGAGGGTCTTATTTAGATGAGCAAATACCTGGGAGAGGCCTTGCTGGGTTGTAAATTAAGTCCATGCTTAGCTTTTCAGAAGCTGCCAAATGCCTTCCATGGTGGCTGCACCCTTTGGCCTTCCTACCAGCAGGGAGTGTGGGTTCCCGGGCTCCACGTACTTGTCAGTGCAGGTGTCACTACTCGTGACAGACTGAAAATCACCTCCCAACCCACCAATGACCTTCTCATTGGTGGAGGGATATTCCTAATCCCTGGAACCTATGAATATTACCTTATATGGCAAAAGGGCCCTTTGCATATGTAATTGATCTAGAGCTGGGGGATTAGCCAGAATTATCCCCATGGGCCCTAGGAGTGATCACACAGATCTAATAACAGGGAAGTCAGGGGAGATTTTACTACACCCAAAAGAGAAGGTGTCAAGAAGATGGAGCAGAGATCTGATGATGTTGTCCTTAAGGTTAGAAAGATGCAGTCAGAAGCCAAGGAGAGCTGGCAGCCTCCAGAAATGGAAGAGGCAAGACACAGGTTCTCTGTCCTTGAGCCTCCAGAGGGAGCCAGGCCTGGCCCACACCTTGATTCCAACCAGGGACGTTGATTCATGGGCACTTGAGAAGAATGTATAACCTGTTGAATTTGGATTCACTGTTCTGTAGATGTCTGTTAGGTCTGGGTTTCTATCATATTGATCAAGTTCTGTTTCCTTGTTGATCTTCTGTCTAGTTGTTCTATCTAATGACCTGAGTGGGGTGTTGAAGTCTCCATCTATTATTGTAGAGATGTCTATTTCTCCCCTCAGTTTTGCCAGAGTTTGTCTCGTGTATTTTGGGGCACCCTGGTGAAGTGCATAGATGTTTGTGACTGTTCTATCTTCCTGGTGGATTGTTCCCTTTATTAATATATAATGGCTTTCTGTATCTCTTATAACCTTTTTGCACAAAACTCTGTTTTGTCTGATCTTAGTATAACTACTCCTGCTCTTTTTTGGTTACTATTTGCTTTGAGTATCTTTTTCTAACCTTTTACTTTCAGAAAGTTTGTATCCCTAGGTCTATGGTGAGTTTCTTGTAAGCAGCATTTGGATGACTCATGTTTTTTTATCCATTCAGTCAGCCTGTACCTTTTGATTGGGTAGTTTAATCCATTCACATTCAATGATACTACTGTAAATGCATTATTTACTTCTACCATTTTATTCTTAGGTCATATGATATTTTTGTCTGTCTTTTTACTCTTTTGGTTATCCTTTCTCTATTCTTTCTTCTATACTCTTCTCCAGGCCTCTCGCTCCTGTCTATTTATTTCAGGTACTAAGGCTTTCTTTAAAATTTTCTGCAAAGGTGGATTCTTTTTTGCAAACTCTCTTAGTTTCTGTTTGTGAATATTTTATACTCACCTTCATATTTGAAGGACAATTTTTCTGGATAAAGAATTCTCAGTTGGCAGTTTTTCTCTTTCAGTATCCTAATTGTATAATGCCATTGTCTTCTTGCCTCCATGGTTTCTGCAGAGAAATCTGCGATGAGTCTTACTGTACATCTCTTATACATGATGCTTTGCTTCTCCCTTGCTAGTCTGAGAATTTTCTCTTTATCTTTGACGTCAATGGTGGCTCAAGAAGAAATGAAAAAATCATGCAGACTGGGGTTCAGGGGATCAGAGCAAATGCTACTGACAAGTTTATTGTACAAAGTCATAGTATTTGTACAATTCCAAACAACGCTCTTTAAACTAAAAAGTCCCTTTCAAAGCTATTATTAAAAACTTGGCAAACACTATGCACATTGACCTTAACATGTACCCATACAATGAGGAACAAGAAGCCACAGTCTCCTTTCACTGACTTCTTTCTGAGCCATTTATTTCCATGCCAAACTGCACACATTTCTATTTAAAGCAGTCCTGTCAAGTATCCCAGCATGTCTTATGCTGGCTAATACTCCAAAATGTCCCCTTTTTATTTTATAGCAAGATAACTGTGCCTGTCTTAGGTGGTCTTCCTCTGAAGATCTTACCCATCATTGACTACCAGTTAAGCACCTGCTATGGGGGGTTGTCGTTGTCTTAATATGGCTTGAATGTCATTCCAATATGATATTTTGCCACCAACCAAGATTTCCATAGTATTAATATGACTAAGAATAGTAAACAGCACATGATAAGGTCATGAAATGTAGGAACCCATTGTTTCCACCAAGAGACTGGATTTAATGATTTTAATTCTTTAATCATTTCATTCCACATATCGGATGTTTCTATCTCTAAATTTAATTGAGACATTAATATACCTTTCTGTTGCAATGCCTGAATTTGCTAAGTTATATTACAATGTTGATAGCCTAACAAATGTTTTTTAATACTATTCCATTCCTGTGAATCATTCCACTTTAAAGGAGTAACACAAAAAGAACTTTGATTATAATCACATTTTAAAGCTAATTGCATTTGCATATTATGTACTGTCTCCCCAATATGTGTTACAGCATTTTCCAGATCATTAACACCATTGGATAATTCACAACACTCTTTCCCTGGTGTCAAAGAGGATTTGGCCCAAAGAACAGGGCATCCACCTACGACATGGAAGTTCCAAAATTCAAACCCAGGACCTCCTGACCCATGTGACAAGCTGGCCCATGCCTAGTGCTGATGCATGCAAGGAGTGCCATGCCACACAGGGGTGTCCCCTATGTAGGGGAGCCCCACGCACAAGGAGTGTGCCCTGTAAGTAGAGCTTCCCAGTGCAAAAAAAGTGCAGCCTGCCCAGGAATGGTGCCTCACACAGGGAGAGCTGATACAGTAAGATGATGCAAGAAAAAGACACTGATTCCGGGTGCTGCTGACAAGACAAGTAGGCACAGAAGAACATACAGCAAATGGACACAGAGAGTAGACAACTGGTGGGGTGAAAAGGAGAGAAAACCCCTCCACAATATTTCTCTTTTTGGGATTCATAAAATAATTTCAAGCTGCCACAGTGGACATCCCTGTCTTGTGCCTAATCTTAGGGGAAAGTTTTCTATCTTTTGATGTTGAATATGATGCTAGCTGTGGGCTTTTCATATTGTGTCCTTTTTCATATTGAGGAAGTTTCCTTCTATTCCTAGTTCCAGGTGCTTTTTTTAAGAAGGGATGGTGGGTTTTTTTTCAAGTGCTTTTTCTGCATTATTTGTGATCATTGTTCTATTAATGTGATGAAATACATTCATCAATTGATTCTTATTTTGAACCACCATTGCATGGCAAGTAACATTAGGTGGTAACTCAGGATTCCAGAAAGGGCAACTAACAACAGAAATTGTATACAGTTAGATAGATACACACATACAGAAACACTTCCTGTCTATCCGAAAGACTGCCTTGTAATTCAGTACCGACAACAATGAATTTTCTCAGTTTTTGTTGATCTAAAACAGGGGTTATTAACCCTTTTGTTCCCACAGACCCCTTTGACAGTCAGGGGAAAACCACGGACCCCTTTTTGAAGTGCCCTATGTCCTGCGTATTATTTAATAAATATACCACACCTACACCGACATGTCCCCACAAGAATAATTTTTTTAATTGAAATTCAAGCTCATGGACCCCTCATTAAGAACTCCTTATGTACAAGATCCTTTATGGTATAATTGTAATAACATTGATTTTCCAATCCATGAGCAAGGTCTATCTTTCTGCTTTTATTTCCCTTTACAATGTGTTGCAAAGTTGCCAGGGTAAAGGATTTTCATCTTTTTCATTAAATTTATTTCTAAATATTCTTTTCCACATTTAAATGAAGCTTTTAAAATATTAGAATAATTTTTAGTTCATGAAAAGTCGAAGAACTAGTACAGGCAGTTGCAGTTATCCTTCACCCAGTTTCCCCTGCAGTCAGTACTTACACAAGCATGGTAATTTGTTACAACTAAGAAATAATGGTTCATATAATTGTTGGATCTATAGACTTTAGATTTCACTACTTTTTCCACTAATGTCCTCTTCTTTTTCTGTTCCAGGATCTAATCCAAGAAACCACATGGTGTTAAAGAAGAATTTTACAATATTGTGACAATTGATAAATATATGTGGAGGATTTTTAAAAATTCATTTTCTAGTTGCCATCACTAGTATATAGTAATAAAATTGATATTTGTGTGCTGACCTTGCATCCTATGGCCTTGCTAAATTCACATCTTAATCTGGTAACATTTTGGAGATTGTTTGTGGTTTCTAACATAGACAATCATGCTGTTTCAAATAATGGCAGTTTTACTTCTTCCTTTACTTTCTATAGATCTTACACTTAATTTCATGCCATCTTCCACTGCTTAGGATGTCCAGAATTAGGTTAAATAAAAATGTTGTTAGTGGACCTCTCTAACTAGTTCATCTTAGGAAGGAAGCATTTAGCCTTTCATCATTGAGTATGAGGTTAGCACAGACTTTCATTGATGCCTGAACCACTAAGGGAATCTGCTTTCTGTTCCTAGTTTGCTGAGACATTTTGTCTTGAAAGGTGTTGCATTTTGGCAAATGCTTTTTCTGGGTCTGCAGTAATGATGACATGGTGCTTGTGCCTTATTCTATTAATTTGGAGAACTATGATAAGTTGCAAATATTAAACCACTTTTGCGTTCCCAGCTCGTCCAATTTGGCATATCTATAATACTCTTTATGTATTTTTGCATTTGGTTTGCTGACATTTTGTGTGAATTTCTAAGCCCTGGATCATGAGGAACAGTGTCCTGTACTTTGCTTTCCTTGTGATGTCTTTGCCTGGTTTTGAATGAGGTTAATGCTGGACTCAAACAGGAATTGAGAATTCTTCCTTCTTTAATACGTAAGAGGGTTTGTGTAGAAATACTATTTCTTCATTATGTCTTTGAAACAATTCAGCAATGAGAACTTTTGGGCCTGGAGTTTATTCTATGGAAAGGGTTTCAATGACTAATTTAATTTCTATAATTGATAAAGGGATGAACAAAATTTCCTGTTTGTTCTTTTGTAATTTGTGTTTTTTAAGGAAACTTTTCATTTCATCTAGGTTGGAAAACTTATTGGCATGTTCCCTTGTCCTTTTACTTTCTCAGGAGTCAGTTCAGATATCCTTTCTTTCAGTCCTGATATTGGTAAATTTTGTCTTTTTTATCTTGATCTAGCCACAGTTTATAAAATGTATTGATATTTCCCTATGAAACAACCTTTTAGTCTCATTCTTTTTCTCCATGTTCTATCTTATTGATGTTTGTTCTTATCTTTATCATTTCCTGTTTGCGTGGACAACTGTAGAACTCACCTCTTTTGTCATCTTCATCTCAGTCACATAAATCTTTGCTGCATCTGTTCTCCAGTGCCTGAAAAAGGTTGTTTCTTATATTTATCTAAATTTGAAGCTGTTTAGGGCAGGTTGCTGTTTCTACATCATGATCCAGAGCACAATTCCAAACCAAATTTCTAATTCAGTGTTATATTTTTAACTTCTGAGAAGTATATTTGTTTCCTTCACAAAACAGCTGGGTCATTTTTAGTTTCCCAGGTTCTGCAGGAATTTTCAAGCTAAGGATTTTCTTCTTTTCACAAAATGATTTGGGTTATGTTATGCTCTACATCTCATAATTCCAATATTGAAGTTTTCTGAGCCTCTCTTTTTTATCTCTTCTTTCTGATTCTTGATCATGTTGATTTTTTTCTCTTTCGTTTATCTAGTTCTTGCTATGAGCTGCACATCTTCCTTGTGAAATCATTTAAAATCTTTGACACATAGGTTAAATATGCAATTCTCTAGGGCTTTTGTTTCCTTCTTCCAATTTTCAAATCACCACCAATCCAGGATATTTCACACTAAATCCATGGCTTGAAGTTACTTTGTTCCACGGCTGAGGCACATTTGGACACAAACCGCAGGAGGGCTAGTTGGTGGTTACAATTCCTCAGAAACAGGAGTTTTGTCCTTCCCACCACTCAGCCCCTGCCCTTGGCTAAAAGGCACGATTCCTCAGAACACTCTTCTTTGGGGGATGAGACAGATTTCTTTTGTTCCTCCCTTACTCTGAGGCTATGAATCTTTGGATTCCTAGATTTCAGGGTGGTGGACTGACTCCTACTTCACTCCCCACAAGTACAAGGTTTGCAATCAGTTCCTGTCTACTTCAGCATGGAGGCAGGAAACCAAAGACACGATTTTCAGATTTGACAAATGCCCTCAGGGTGAAAGCATCTTTTCTCTCTAGATGCCTTTCCACGTGGATATTTTAGCCTAAATGACTATTCTCTTTTTCTTTATTATGAATTGGATGCTCTTATATTTTACCTATTGTTGTTTTTATTATTTTTTTTTACTTTTTTATTAAAGTTGATAGATTACAAAGAATGCTACATTAAAAAATTTTTTAAAAAGCATAAATATAAAAGGTTCCCAAATACCCCATTCCCAACCCTCCCACCCTATCCCATTATTTTGTAAATTGTATTTTTTTGAAAAACATGTACATCACAAAAAAATTACATTAAAAAATATAAGGTACCTGTATACCCCCATCCCACTCTTCCCACACCAACAACCTCCTCCATCATTGTGGCATACTCATCGCACTCAGTGAACACGTTCTGCAGCTCTGCTGTACCACATGGATAATAGTTCACCCTGTAGTTCACACTCTCCACTAGTACATTCGGTAGGCTATGGCAGGATATGTAAAGTCCAGCATCTGATGCTGCATAACATTCAGGGCCACTCAAAGTCCCAAAATTGCCCCCATATTACATCTCTTCTTCCCTCTCCCTGCCCTCAGCAACTACTGTGGTCACTTTCTCCACATCAATGCTACAATTTCTTCTATTACTAGTCACAGTAGTTTTATAGTAGAATATCAGGAAGTCCACCATTATCCATATTTTATCCTCCATTCTGGGATGGTGATGTCCACTCCACCTCTAAATCAAGAGGTTGCTTAGATTCCACATGGATGATTTTACCTATTATTTTTAGCTCACTTCAGTGGAAGAGAAAGGCTTAAAAGTGCACCTACCATATTACTGAAAATGGAATTCCCTTAACGACCCATTAACTCCTTCCTGGCACTGAACACAGTTCATCTTCACCAGCACTTCTCAGTGTTGTCAGGGGCTAGCGCTGCTCTGTGGACAGTTGACCAGCCACAGTGAGATCCAGATGGAAACTGAGCCTGAGAGCAACAAGGGAGCCTCTACCTTATCGTGTCCCAGACTGGAGACATGCAAGCAAAGGGGGAAAGTTTACATCATGTCCTTGAGTCTGCTAAAATTTTGTTAACCAACTTGGAGTAGTACAGGTCTAAACCTGGGAGGTGAATTACACTCTTATGGGGTCAGAGAAAAATGAAAAATTTTATGGATCCTCTCCACAGAAAGATGTGCATGAACAAGGAAATACAAAAGTTCTATGAAATGCCAGTGCACACGTGATCCTATAAAGTCTTAGAGACCTGGGGTTTTTAATCCTACTATGAGAAAAAGACAGGGAGAGATGTTTTCAGAAATCACTTATCCATCCAGCAATGCCCTCTACCTATTAGTGAACATAAACTGACAGAGACAAAAGGTGGAGCCAACAAACTATAAGGGAATGAGTCGATACATGTCATTTATTAGTCACCCACTTATCTAATTAACCCGAGTGCCATCAGGGTACCAGATAAAGTTCCAGGCCGACCCCAGCTCCAGGAATCGACATCTGTCCTCACTTTCCACCCTCCTTGCCCATCCCACAGCACCTGGACCTCTTCCCACACCAGAGAATTCCACACTTAGGAGCCTTGGTGGAGGCAGAGCCACCGCCTGCCATGAAGAGGGAAGCTCACCTTCCCAACATGCTTGAGCTGGACACGGAGGAGCCTTGGCCTCCCCATCAGATGACCACAGCAGACTCTGGCCCAGAACGTGCTGACCCTGTGATACTGGACTGTGCAGAGTCCAGTGTGCAGGGGCACGTAACTGGCACAGGATCATCCAGGCAGGAGCAGCAGGTCTTACCTGAGGGCCCAAGTCCAGCATCAGGCCAGTGGGTGGCCAAGCCCCTTGTCCAGCAACAGCAGCCTTGGTTCCCACAGGGGACCCACCTAGGGTGGGTAGTGGATTCTATTCCTGGGTGTGTGGCCTCAAGTTCCTGGTTCTGGGGCTTTCCCCAATTAAAATGAGCCCCAAGATCAAATGTACAAACTCCTTATGTTGAAAGTAGAAAAATTAAAAACCCATTGTTTGCACCAAGAATGGAGCATGGCATCCATTAAGAAATAAAGACACATAGCAAGAACTCAGAGATTTAATTTATGGAGAACTTTGAACCACTTTATAAATCCCCACCTGGCTATACCCCATCATAGAGAAAGCGCATGCATTTGCCAATATCACCCTCATAACTGATGATAGTCCAGAAAGGACTTTTTCACATGGTTTAAGCACCATGTAGGGCGCTACATTCATCACTAGCAGATAAAGCTTCACCATCCAGCTGAACCACGTCGGCCTGAGGAGCTCGTGATGAAACACTCCAGCTTCTCCCCAGACCCGTCTCATAACATGGGGCGAGAGCCCAGAAGGCACATTCCACCACCCCAGGGAGCTGGAGCACAGACACGGGGCCTCCATGGTCTGGGTTCTCGCTCTAAAAAAGGACCTGAAATCCAGCAACTCAGCACCCCCTTGTTATGAACACAGAAACTCGTGCTCCCCCAGACCTTGTGGGGTGTCAGGAGGTTCCTGTGCACAGAGAAGCTGGGGCTCCCTGGTCTATGTGCCTTCTAGACACAGTGCCAGAGCTGTGCAGTCTCTCGAGTGTGGTCCATGGATCACTGAGCTCCACTCCAGCCTCCTGTCCTTCCCAGAACCACAGGCCACCCCTGCCCACCATGATGCACTGCCCAATTCCCTGCCTGGGAAGACCTCCCAGGACATCCTCAGGGACACGTCCCTCATGACCTTCAAGCTGTCCTCAAAGGTCACGGCCTCAGTGAGGCCTGCACTGAGCACCCGAGTTCACACAGCACATTCCCTGTACCAAGGCCAGTGATTGTAGCTGTTTTAGTTCACAAATGTTCCCAGAAGCTAAAAAGGGCATCCTGCTCAGTCCTCCACCAACAGCAGGTGCAGGAGTGGTCAGTGAGGACCCCCCAGGGCCTTTCCTAACACAGCTGTGCTCTCCTGGCAGTGATGGCACAACCTCCACTCACTTGACACTGAGGCCACCAGGACTGTCCTCAGAAGTGCTGCTCTCCCTCCCCTCTACCTCCTGTGACTACAGCACAATTTCAACTCCCCCAAGACAAGAGGAATCCAGGCTAAGACCCCACTGCCCACCTGTGGGTCTACACTGGGGTCTGCTCTACACATCCATGGGCTTGGGCTGCAGACAGCATTGGGGTCAGGGGAGCTGGGTAAGGCCAGAGAGGGAGGGCAGGCGGCAGAGAAGGACCAAACTACTAGGAGTTAAATATACTCGAAACATCACTCCTCCTCAGTGTGAACCCCCGTGGAAAGTGCACCGACTGGACACAGCCTTGTCCACCCTTAGCTCCTCTCAACAACACTCAGCACAGCAGACACACGGTTCTGGAAGATACTCAGGGCAATTTAATTCCTCTTTCTTAATATCTTCCTTCCCTCAATTCATTCTTAAATCCCACCTAATAGCAAGAATTTGTAAAAGCAAAATCATACCAGGTTCACATTTTCAAGGGAATTGGGAAGGGGCAGCTCGGGGCACCATGAAGTAAGACAGGGCTGTGGATGCTCCACACCCAGCTCTCCTAAGCAGGCCGGTCGGTCGGGGCAGGGAACACAGGTCAATGTGGGGAACGTGGGGACAGGGGGCGAGCTACCTCCCCATCCTCCAGTATACAACAGGAATGCAAGCACACAGATGCCAGGTGCGGAAGGAAAATCTTCACATCCCAAGGAAGGGGGTCTTGAGGTCACACAAGTGGCATGAACAGCTCTGGAATCTCTCCGTCCCCAACAAGGCAGCTTTGTCATGCTACAGAATAAAACAATCAAGAGCACGTCCAGGTCATCTCTGTAAATGCCGACGTCATGACCAGCCCTCCACAGTCCTCATGTCCACGTCCAAGGAATCCCCAGGACACAGGTGTGTCCTCTTCGCCCAGCCCCTCTCCCCTTTCAGGACCCCAGGGTCTCACCTCTAGAAGCCTCCAGAGACACAACCCCGCCCTGGGCACTGTCGCTGGCTGGAGAGGAACAAACACAGGGTCTGGTCAGAGCCACAGGGAGATGTGAGTCAAGGAGTGACGGGTGAGCTGCCCCGTGGGCTCTGTCTACACTCCCCAAAGCCTCAGGTCAGCCTTGACCCTCCACACCACCTCCCCCCCTGTCCCCCACTTACAAGCAGCCTGAGCGTAGCTCCCTCCTGTTGCACCTGTGGAAAAACAACTACTGAGAGCAGGACATGAGGTCCTGAGAACTAGTCCTGGATCCAGGGAAGATTCCAGAACTGTGACTGCAGACCCAGGACAGGATCAGGAAACACGAGGTAGGAGATGTGTGGGCTGGACCTTCTGCCCTCCTGGAGGTCTGTCCTCAGCAGCCGCTTCCCTCTGACTGCTGGGAACAGGGGCCTCCATGTCATTACTGGGGACATTGTCCTACTTCTCTCACAGGTTTGTAAAGTAAGTGAGTAACAGGCCCAGACTGGATGGGCACGTGTGTGAGGAGGGGCTTCACGGTACCAGGAAGGGCTTCACGGCACGTATGTGAGGAGGGGCTTCACGGTAGCTGGACACTGCTACCCAGGCTGGAAACCCCCCTGGACAAGAAACCTCAGACGCTCCTTCCTACCTGAGCTCTTCCTCCTCCAGATCAGAACTCCAGCCACCACGAACACTCCAAGGAGGACCAGGCCAGTCACATTTCTCACGATGAGGATGGGGGACTGGGAAGGCGGCTCTGAGAAGGGGAGAAGGTCAGGGGCCCTGACCCCAGGCTCAGCCCTGACCGTCTGGAGCAGCTCAGAAGGGCTCTTGCTCTCCTAGAAGAGGCCCCGACCTCATCCCACTTACCCCATCTCAGGGTGAGGGGCTCGAGCAACCCCTCATGCAGCACGTGGCACGTGTATCTCTCTTCCTGCCCAGAAGGCACCTCCACAGCCGCCCACTTCTGGAAGGTTCCGTCCCCCGCAGGCCTGGTCTCCACAAACTCCATGTCCTGGGTCTGGTTCTCCCCGTCCCGTTGCCAGGTCAGCGTGATCTCCGCGGGGTAGAAGCCCAGGGCCCAGCACCTCAGGGTGACCCCACGGTCAGGGATGGGGTGGCGGGTCACGTGTGCCCTTGGGGGGTCTGCGGGAAGGTCAAAAACTGCAGGAACTTTTCATATGTCCCCTGGCCATTCCTAGTAGTGCTCATGTGACCACCAGGAATGGACAGGTCATTTGGAGTTGGGGGCCCCGCCCCCCTGTACCTGTGCGCAGCAGCGTCTCCTTCCCGCTCTCCAGGTATCTCTCCAGGTACTCCACGCACATGCCCTCCAGGTAGGCTCTCCAGTGCTCCGCATTCCCCGCCGCCTCCCACTTGCGCCGGGTGATCTGCGCCGCCGTGTCCGCCGCCGTCCAGGAGCGCAGGTCCTCGTTGAGGGCGAGGTAGTCGGCGCCGTCGTAGGCGTGTTGAAAGTACCCGCGGAGGAGACGCCCGTCGGGGCCCACTTCGCAGCCAGACATGCTCTGGAGGGTGTGAGACCCTGGCCCCGCCCCCGAGGTCAGTCCCGCCCACATGCCCCGCCCACAATCAACCATCACCGCTGGCCCCACCCCGCGCCAAGCCCCGCCCACTTCCCCTCCCCGGCCCCGGCGCTGATGGGTCTAAATTGAAAATGAAAACGAGGAAAAGTTCCTCCCGGGTAGGACCCGGGTCCCGCGGCCTCGGGGTGCAGTGGGGACCGAGACTCGGGCGACCCCGGCCCGTCCTGGGGATCCCGGTCGTGCGCGGACCCCGGGCCCCGTGGCTCACCGGCCGGGCTCTGGTTGTAGTAGCCGCGGAGGGTCCGCAGGTTCACCCGGTCATTGTGCGCGCCGAGCTCCGCGCTCCGCGTCTCCCGCTCCCAGTACTCGGGCCCCTCCTGCTGCACCCACGGCGCCCGCGGCTCCATCCTCGGAATCGCCGCGTCGCTGTCGAACCACACGAACTGCGTGTCGTCCACGCAGCCCACGGCGAGGTAGTGGGTGTCCCCGCGCTCGGGCCGGGACACGGAGGTCTCGAAATACCTGAGGGAGTGGGGGCCTGGGGGGGACAGAAGAGGGGAGGGGGTTGTCGTGGGGGTCACCGTGGGGGTCAGCGCTTGGTGGACAGAGAAGGGGCGGGGTCAGCTGGGGGACGCGGATTCCGGGGTCCTGCCCCCCCAGGTACCCTCGCCCCCTCCGCGGCAGCCCCTCGCCCCCCGCCCCGGCACTCACCCGCCCGGGTCGGGGTCAGGGCCAGGGCCCCCGCGAGCAGCAGGAGGAGGGTCCCGGCGCCATGGCTGGACCCCGGGTCTGGAGGAAGCTGAGTCCGGGCGGATCGTGGCGGGCCCTGGATGGGCCGCGGGGCCGGCGATTGGCTTCCCCAGAACCGGGCCCGCAGAGGGAGGCCGCCCTGGCCCGCGTCACGAGTGTCGGGGCAGAAGGGCCTGACTCGGGTTGGGAGAAGAAATGAAACTGCGGGGACCGGGGACTCCCCGCTCGGCCTCCCCGCCCCACACGCCAGCCTCGGGGGGACCCTGAGAGCGAGACCGGGTCCTGTACTAGCTCCGACCCCTCCCCTGCGCCGAGCACTCTGTCACCCCCTGTCAGTGAGGCGGGAGTATTAATTATAGAGTTGTGCTTTCATCACGTTAGTCAATATTAGGGTGTTTTCGTTACTTTAATAATAAGAATAATAAACAAAACCCAAAAAACCCGACTCTTGATAATCACCACACAATCTCGCTATCCTTTCCATGCAAAACATAGCTGCTAATGAATTTCTTTTTTTTTCTTTTTCTTCCCGCAGCCCCAACACTCTTTTGCAGTCTGTGTCCTCTTGCTGTGTGACCCTCTGTATCTATTTCTCTTTTTGTTTTATCTTCTCATTTTCTCCTCTAGGATTCACCAGGACTCAATTCTGGGGACCTCCAATGTGGAGAGAGGTTCCCTGTCACTTGGGCCACCTCAGTTCCTAGTTGCTGCTGCATCTCCCTTGACCCTTTCTTTCATCTCCCTTTTGTTGCATCATCATCTTGCTGCGTGGCTCACCTGGTTTGTCTCATGGGCACACCTTGATCAGGAGGTACCAGAGACTGAACTAGATCCTCCATTATGGTAGACAGTAGCCCAATCACTTGAGGTACATCTTCCCTCGGTTTCCATCTAATTCATTTGTATTTACATTTTGTGTAGATTGAGTCAAACAAAAACAAAAACCACAATGATGGAACCTACACTTGGACCCAGGCTTTCTGGTGGCAAAGATGAAATTGCTTCAGTGTCTTGGTTAAATTACAGCCCTTTTCACCTACAGCACTTGCAGTGTGAGTCCCTATGGGAATACCATGGTGCACCTGAGAAGGGTGCTGAGAATAATTTAAAGAACTTCTTAGAGGAAGCAGATGCGGTCAAGTGACTGAGCTCCCACCTACCACAGGGGAGGACTGTTGAGTTTGAGAGTTCTTTATGTATTCTGGGCAGAAACCCTCTCTCAGAAATGTGATTTGAAATATTTTATCTGTGTGGCTTGAGTCAATGATAAAACGTATGCTCTCGAGAGAAAATTAGAATTTTCGAAAACTGGAATCCATCACCCTAAGCTTGACAGCTTTCCAATACCCACATATTTTCTGGTGGGATCTGGGTTCATTTTAGAAGTATGACTTCTGAAAATATGTAAAGAAATGTGTCAACCCTGGACGATCTACATAACTCAGTTGGTCAATGTACTACATTAAAATCTTCATGCATTAGTAGAAAATCCATTTTATGTGCAAAGATACACCTGAGGAGTTTCATGTCATAAGATGAAATATTCTACAATAAGATTTCAGACTGCAACTCACCTTTAGAAAGTACTCTCGTGTGCTTTTAGTGTAGTATTAAAGATGAATGTTAATGCTCACCTGAAAAGACTATTAAAAACTCTCCTGTCCTCCAACATTTATATCTGAGGCTGAATTTTTGTTAAAACCCAAATAACAGATTGACTGTGAAATGAAAGTCCAGGGGTGCTCTATTGAGACTGCTGAAAAAGATTTGCCAAATTGGAAATTGATCCACTGTTTTATTACATTATTATCTTTTGCATTTAGTTATCAATGATCCATGGGTGAATCCTAGAGGAGAAAATGAGAAGATAAAACAAAAAGAGAAATAGATACAGAGGGTCACACAGCAAGAGGACACAGACTGCAAAAGAGTGTTGGGGCTGCGGGAAGAAAAAGAAAAAAAAAAGAAATTCATTAGCAGCTATGTTTTGCATGGAAAGGATAGCGAGATTGTGTGGTGATTATCAAGAGTCGGGTTTTTTGGGTTTTGTTTATTATTCTTATTATTAAAGTAACGAAAACACCCTAATATTGACTAACGTGATGAAAGCACAACTCTATAATTAATACTCCCGCCTCACTGACAGGGGGTGACAGAGTGCTCGGCGCAGGGGAGGGGTCGGAGCTAGTACAGGACCCGGTCTCGCTCTCAGGGTCCCCCCGAGGCTGGCGTGTGGGGCGGGGAGGCCGAGCGGGGAGTCCCCGGTCCCCGCAGTTTCATTTCTTCTCCCAACCCGAGTCAGGCCCTTCTGCCCCGACACTCGTGACGCGGGCCAGGGCGGCCTCCCTCTGCGGGCCCGGTTCTGGGGAAGCCAATCGCCGGCCCCGCGGCCCATCCAGGGCCCGCCACGATCCGCCCGGACTCAGCTTCCTCCAGACCCGGGGTCCAGCCATGGCGCCGGGACCCTCCTCCTGCTGCTCGCGGGGGCCCTGGCCCTGACCCCGACCCGGGCGGGTGAATGCGGGGGCGTGGGGCGAGGGGCTGCCGCGGAGGGGGCGAGGGTACCTGGGGGGGCAGGACCCCGGAATCCGCGTCCCCCAGCTGACCCCGCCCCTTCTCTGTCCACCAAGCGCTGACCCCCACGGTGACCCCCACGACAACCCCCTCCCCTCTTCTGTCCCCCCCAGGCCCCCACTCCCTCAGGTATTTCGAGACCTCCGTGTCCCGGCCCGAGCGCGGGGACACCCACTACCTCGCCGTGGGCTGCGTGGACGACACGCAGTTCGTGCGGTTCGACAGCGACGCGGCGATTCCGAGGATGGAGCCGCGGGCGCCGTGGGTGCAGCAGGAGGGGCCCGAGTACTGGGAGCGGGAGACGCGGAGCGCGGAGCTCGGCGCGCACAATGACCGGTTGAACCTGCGGACCCTCCGCGGCTACCACAACCAGAGCCCGGCCGGTGAGCCACCGGGCCCGGGGTCCGCGCACGACCGGGATCCCCAGGACGGGCCGGGGTCGCCCGAGTCTCGGTCCCCACTGCACCCCGAGGCCGCGGGACCCGGGCCCTACCCGGGAGGAACTTTTCCTCGTTTTCATTTTCAATTTAGACCCATCAGCGCCGGGGCCGGGGAGGGGAAGTGGGCGGGGCTTAGCGCGGGGCGGGGCCAGCGGTGATGGTTGATTGTGGGCGGGGCATGTGGGCGGGACTGACCTCGGGGGCGGGGCCAGGGTCTCACACGCCCCAGAGGATGTCTGGCTGCGAAGTGGGCCCCGACGGGCGCCTCCTCCGCGGGTACTTTCAACACGCCTACGACGGCGCCGACTACATCGCCCTCAACGAGGACCTGCGCTCCTGGACGGCGGCGGACACGGCGGCGCAGATCACCCGGCGCAAGTGGGAGGCGGCGGGGAATGCGGAGCACTGGAGAGCCTACCTGGAGGGCATGTGCGTGGAGTACCTGGAGAGATACCTGGAGAGCGGGAAGGAGACGCTGCTGCGCACAGGTACAGGGGGGCGGGGCCCCCAACTCCAAATGACCTGTCCATTCCTGGTGGTCACATGAGCACTACTAGGAATGGCCAGGGGACATATGAAAAGTTCCTGCAGTTTTTGACCTTCCCGCAGACCCCCCAAGGGCACACGTGACCCGCCACCCCATCCCTGACCGTGGGGTCACCCTGAGGTGCTGGGCCCTGGGCTTCTACCCCGCGGAGATCACGCTGACCTGGCAACGGGAGGGGGAGACCCAGACCCAATCAGCGGAGTTTGTGGAGACCAGGCCTGCGGGGGACGGAACCTTCCAGAAGTGGCGGCTGTGGAGGTGCCTTCTGGGGAGGAAGAGAGATACACGTGCCATGTGCTGCATGAGGGGCTGCCCGAGCCCCTCACCCTGAGATGGGGTAAGTGGGATGAGGTCGGGGCCTCTTCTAGGAGAGCAGGAGCCCTTCTGAGCTGCTCCAGACGGTGAGGGCTGAGCCTGGGGTCAGGGCCCCTGACCTTCTCCCCTTCTCAGAGCCGCCTTCCCAGTCCCCCATCCTCATCGTGAGAAATGTGACTGGCCTGGTCCTCCTTGGAGTGTTCGTGGTGGCTGGAGTTCTGATCTGGAGGAGGAAGAGCTCAGGTAGGAAGGAGCGTCTGAGGTTTCTTGTCCAGGGGGGTTTCCAGCCTGGGTAGCAGTGTCCAGCTACCGTGAAGCCCCTCCTCACACACGTGCTGTGAAGCCCCTCCTGGTACCGTGAAGCCCCTATCACACACGTGCCCACTCTGTCTGGGCCTGTCACTACACTTACTTTATAAACCTGTGAGAGAAGTAGGACAATGTCCCCAGTGATGACATGGAGGCCCCTGTTCCCAGCAGTCAAAGGGAAGGGGCTGCTGAGGACAGACCTCCAGGAGGGCAGAAGGTCCAGCCCACACATCTCCTACCTCGTGTTTCCTGATCCTGTCCTGGGTCTGCAGTCACAGTTCTGGAATCTTCCCTGGATCCAGGACTAGTTCTCAGGACTTCATGTCCTCCTCTCACTAGTTGTTTTTCCACAGGTGCAACAGGAGGGAGCTACGCTCAGGCTGCTTGTAAGTGGGGGACAGGGGGGGAGGTGGTGTGGAGGGTCAAGGCTGACCTGAGGCTTTGGGGAGTGTAGACAGAGCCCATGGGGCAGCTCACCCCTCATCACTCCTTGACTCTCATCTCCCTGTGGCTCTGACCAGACCCTGTGTTTGTTCCTCTCCAGCCAGCGACAGTGCCCAGGGCTGGGGTTGTGTCTCTGGAGGCTTCTAGAGGTGAGACCCTGGGGTCCTGAAAGGGGAGAGGGGCTGGGCCAAGAGGACACACCGGGGTACTGGGGATTCCTTGGACATGGACATGAGGACTGTGGAGGGCTGGTCATGACGTCAGCATTTACAGAGACAACCTGAATGTGCTCTTGATTGTTTTATTCTGTAGCATGACAAAGCTGCCTTGTTGGGGACGGAGAGATTCCAGAGCTGTTCATGCCACTTGTGTGACCTCAAGACCCCCTTCCTTGGGATGTGAAGACTTTCCTTCCTCAGCTGGCACCTGTGTGTCTGCATTCCTGTTGTATCCTGGAGGATGGGAAGGTAGCTTGCCCCCTGCCCTCCACGTCCCCCTCACTGACCTGTGTTCCCTGCCCCGACCGACCGGCCTGCTTAGGAGAGCTGGGTGTGGAGCATCCACAGCCCTGTCTTACTTCATGGTGCCCTGAGCTGCCCCTTCCCAATTCCCTTGAAAATGTGAACCTGGTATGATTTTGCTTTTACAAATTCTTGCTATTAGGTGGGATTTAAGAATGAATTGTGGGAAGGAAGATATTAAGAAAGAGGAAGTAAATTGCCCTGAGTATCTTCCAGAACCGTGTGTCTGCTGTGCTGAGTGTTGTTGAGAGGAGCTAAGGGTGGACAAGGCTGTGTCCAGTCGGTGCACTTTCCACACTGAGGAGGAGTGATGTTTCGACTGTATTTATCTCCTAGTGGTTTGGTCCTTCTCTGCCACCTGCTCTCCCTCTCTGGCCTACCCAGCTCCCCTGACCCCAATGCTGGCTGCAGCCCAAGCCCATGGATGTGTAGAGCAGACCCTAGTGTAGACCCACAGGTGGGCAATGGGGTCTTAGCCTGGATTGCTCTTGTCTTGGGGGAGTTGAAATTGTGCTGTAGTCACAGGGGGTGGAGGGGAGCGGGGAGAGCAGCACTTCTGAGGACAGTCCTGGTGGCCTCAGGGTCACCTGAGTGGAGGCTGTGCCGGTGCTGCCAGGAGACCACAGCTGTGTTAGGAAAGGCCCTGGGGGGTCCTCACTGACCACTCCTGCACCTGCTGTTGGTGGAGGACTGAGCAGGATGCCCTTTTTAGCTTCTGGGAACATTTGTGAACTAAAACAGCTACAATCACTGGCCTTGGTACAGGGAATGTGCTGTGTAAACTCGGGTGTTGCCGCCTTTCTCCACCCCTCCTCCCCTTCCAGCCCCCGCCGTCCTTCCCGCCAGTCCCGCCCATATTGCCAACCCACAATCTGCCCTCTTCCCCAGTAACTGCTTACCTCAGGTCTATCCATCAGCTTCAGCCTGTCCACAGCCGCCCCTTAGCCAACCCTCCCTTCATCACGCCCCTCCCTCTACCCAACCCTATATAGCTAAGTGTACTTCCGTATAAAGCAGACCTGTTCTTGCGCTCAAGCGGTCTCCGTGGTTTTTCCCCAACCGCGCGTCCCCCACGCTGGAGAACCGGTGCTCCCTCTTGGGGCACCCCCCCGCCGGTGGTTTGGCAGGAGCAAGCGCCCCCGACTCTTGGGCCTGAGCGAGGACGAAACCCTCTCGCTCAGCTACACTCGGGTGCTCAGTGCAGGCCTCACTGAGGCCGTGACCTTTGAGGACAGCTTGAAGGTCATGAGGGACGTGTCCCTGAGGATGTCCTGGGAGGTCTTCCCAGGCAGGGAATTGGGCAGTGCATCATGGTGGGCAGGGGTGGCCTGTGGTTCTGGGAAGGACAGGAGGCTGGAGTGGAGCTCAGTGATCCATGGACCACACTCGAGAGACTGCACAGCTCTGGCACTGTGTCTAGAAGGCACATAGACCAGGGAGCCCCAGCTTCTCTGTGCACAGGAACCTCCTGACACCCCACAAGGTCTGGGGGAGCACGAGTTTCTGTGTTCATAACAAGGGGGTGCTGAGTTGCTGGATTTCAGGTCCTTTTTTAGAGCGAGAACCCAGACCATGGAGGCCCCGTGTCTGTGCTCCAGCTCCCTGGGGTGGTGGAATGTGCCTTCTGGGCTCTCGCCCCATGTTATGAGACGGGTCTGGGGAGAAGCTGGAGTGTTTCATCACGAGCTCCTCAGGACGACCTGGTTCAGCTGGATGGTGAAGCTTTATCTGCTAGTGATGAATGTAGCGCCCTACATGGTGCTTAAACCATGTGAAAAAGTCCTTTCTGGAAAAGAGAAGTAGGCCATCTATCATCAGCTTTGAGGGTGATATTGGAAAATGCATGCGCTTTCTCTACGATGGGCTATAGACAGGTGGGGATTTATAAAGTGGTTCAAAGTTCTCCATAAATTAAATCTCTGAATTCTTGCTATGTGTCTTTATTTCTTAATGGATGCCATGCTCCGTTCTTGGTGCAAACAATGGGTTTTAAATTTTTCTACTTTCAACATAAGGAGTTTGTACATATGATCTTGGGGCTCATTTTAATTGGGGAAAGCCCCAGAACCAGGAACTTGAGGCCACACACCCAGGAACAGAATCCACCACCTTCCCTAGGTGGGTCCCCTCTGGGAACCAAGGCTGCTGTTGCTGGACAAGGGGCTTGGCCACCCACTGGCCTGATGCTGGACTTGGGCCCTCAGGTAAGACCTGCTGCTCCTGCCTGGATGATCCTGTGCCAGTTATGTGCCCCTGCACACTGGACTCTGCACAGTCCAGTATCACAGGGTCAGCACATCCTGGGCCAGAGTCTGCTGTGGTCATCTGATGGGGAGGCCAAGGCTCCTCTGTGTCCAGCTCAAGCATGTTGGGAAGGTGAGCTTCCCTCTTCATGGCGGGCGGTGGCTCTGCCTCCACCAAGGCTCCTAAGTGTGGAATTCTCTGGTGTGGGAAGAGGTCCAGGTGCTGTGGGATGGGCAAGGAGGGTGGAAAGTGAGGACAGATGTCGATTCCTGGAGCTGGGGTCGGCCTGGAACTTTATCTGGTACCCTGATGGCACTCGGGTTAATTGGATAAGTGGGTGACTAATAAATGACATGTATCGACTCATTCCCTTATAGTTTGTTGGCTCCACCTTTTGTCTCTGTCAGTTTATGTTCACTAATAGGTAGAGGGCATTGCTGGATGGATAAGTGATTTCTGAAAACATCTCTCCCTGTCTTTTTCTCATAGTAGGATTAAAAACCCCAGGTCTCTAAGACTTTATAGGATCACGTGTGCACTGGCATTTCATAGAACTTTTATATTTCCTTGTTCATGCACATCTTTCTGTGGAGAGGATCCATAAAATTTTTCATTTTTCTCTGACCCCATAAGAGTCTAATTCACCCCCCAGGTTTAGACCTGTGCTACTCCAAGTTGGTAACGAGCAGCTGGTCAACAAACTTTTTAGCAGACTCAAGGACATGATGTAAACTTTCCCCCTTTGCTAGCATGTCTCCAGTCTGGGACACGATAAGGTAGAGGCTCCCTTGTTGCTCTCAGGCTCAGTTTCCATCTGGATCTCACTGTGGCTGGTCAACTGTCCACAGAGCAGCGCTAGCCCCTGACAACACTGAGAAGTGCTGGTGAAGATGAACTGTGTTCAGTGCCAGGAAGGAGTTAATGGGTCGTTAAGGGAATTCCATTTTCAGTAATATGGTAGGTGCACTTTTAAGCCTTTCTCTTCCACTGAAGTGAACTAAAAATAATAAGTAAAATCATCCATGTGGAATCTAAGCAACCTCTTGATTTAGAGGTGGAGTGGACATTACATCCCCGAATGGAGCATAAAATATGGATAATGGTGGACTTCCTGATATTCTACTATAAAACTACTGTGACTAGTAATAGAAGAAATTGTAGCATTGATGTGGAGAAAGTGACCACAGTAGTTGCTGAGGGCAGGGAGAGGGAAGAAGAGATGTAATATGGGGGCAATTTTGGGACTTTGAGTGGCCCTGAATGTTATGCAGCATCAGATGCTGGACTTTACATATCCTGCCATAGCCTACCGAATGTACTAGTGGAGAGTGTGAACTACAGGGTGAACTATTATCCATGTGGTACAGCAGAGCTGCAGAATGTGTTCACTGAGTGCGATGAGTATGCCACAATGATGGAGGAGGTTGTTGGTGTGGGAAGAGTGGGATGGGGGTATACAGGTACCTTATATTTTTTAATGTAATTTTTTTGTGATGTACATGTTTTTCAAAAAAATACAATTTACAAAATAATGGGATAGGGTGGGAGGGTTGGGAATAGCATATTTGGGAACCTTTTATATTTATGCTTTTAAAAAAATTTTTTAATGTAGCATTCTTTGTAATCTATCAACTTTAATAAAAAAGTAAAAAAAACTAATAACAACAATAGGTAAAATATAAGACCATCCAACTCATAATAAAGAAAAAGAGAATAATCATTTAGGCTAAAATATCCACATGGAAAGGCATCTAGAGAGAAAAGATGCTTTCACCCTGAGGGCATTTGTCAAATCTGAAAATCGTATCTTTGGTTTCCTGCCTCCATGCTGAAGTAGACAGGAACTGATTGCAAACCTTGTACTTGTGGGGAGTGAAGTAGGAGTCAGTCCACCACCCTGAAATCTAGGAATCCAAAGATTCATAGCCTCAGAGTAAGGGAGGAACAAAAGAAATCTGTCTCATCCCCCAAAGAAGAGTGTTCTGAGGAATCGTGCCTTTTAGCCAAGGGCAGGGGCTGAGTGGTGGGAAGGAGAAAACACCTGTTTCTGAGGAATTGTAACCACCAACTAGCCCTCCTGCGGTTTGTGTTCAAATGTGCCTCACCCGTGGAACAAAGTAACTTCAAGCCATGGATTTAGTGCGTAGTATCCTGGATTGGTGGTGATTTGAAAATTGGAAGAAGGAAACAAAAGCCCTAGAGAATTGCATATTTAACCTATGTGTCAAAGATTTTAAATGATTTCACAAGGAAGATGTGCAGCTCATAGCAAGAACTAGATAAACGAAAGAGAAAAAAATCAACATGATCAAGAATCAGAAAGAAGAGATAAAAAAGAGAGGCTCAGAAAACTTCAATATTGGAATTATGAGATGTAGAGCATAACATAACCCAAATCATTTTGTGAAAAGAAGAAAATCCTTAGCTTGAAAATTCCTGCAGAACCTGGGAAACTAAAAATGACCCAGCTGTTTTGTGAAGGAAACAAATATACTTCTCAGAAGTTAAAAATATAACACTGAATTAGAAATTTGGTTTGGAATTGTGCTCTGGATCATGATGTAGAAACAGCAACCTGCCCTAAACAGCTTCAAATTTAGATAAATATAAGAAACAACCTTTTTCAGGCACTGGAGAACAGATGCAGCAAAGATTTATGTGACTGAGATGAAGATGACAAAAGAGGTGAGTTCTACAGGTGTCCACGCAAACAGGAAATGATGAAGATAAGAACAAACATCGATAAGATAGAACATGGAGAAAAAGAATGAGACGAAAAGGTTGTTTCATAGGGAAATATCAATACATTTTATAAACTGTGGCTAGATCAAGATAAAAAAGACAAAATTTACCAATATCAGGACTGAAAGAAAGGATATCTGAACTGACTCCTGAGAAAGTAAAAGGACAAGGGAACATGCCAATAAGTTTTCCAACCTAGATGAAATGAAAAGTTTCCTTAAAAAACACAAATTACAAAAGAACAAACAGGAAATTTTGTTCATCCCTTTATCAATTATAGAAATTGAATTAGTAATTGAAACCCTTTCCATAGAATAAACTCCAGGCCCAAAAGTTCTCATTGCTTGCGGCGGCTTGCTCGGTCGGTAGAGGTGGGGTCTGGCTGCGGACGAGGGGTCGGTCCAGCTCTGGACGAGGGGTCGGTCCCACTTGGGACGAGGGGTCGGTCCAGCAGCAGACGAGGGATCGGTCTCACAAGGGGTTGCGCGGTTCGGCTGACAGGGTCGCCCGGCGAAGCCGGCGACGAAGGGGTCGCCCGGCGAAGCCGGCGACGAAGGGGTCGCCCGGAGAAGCAGGCGACGAACTGGGGACAAGGGAGGCCAGGCCCTTGTCGGGGGCTCTCAGGACTGGAGGGCGCACAGCAGAAGAACTACCGCGGAGACAAGGTAAACACGCAAGTCCACTTTACTGAGGGAGAGGCAACAGTTTTATAGGGGCTGGGGAAGGCTGATTGGTTGAAGCCACGCCCTGTTCTGATTGGTTGCCGGCGAAAGGTCAGTGGGCGGTACTGGACGGGGGAGGGGTGGTGGTTAGGGATTGGCTGTCGCTGTTGCTGGGGGAAGGGGCAGGGTTTAGGGATTGGTGGCTGCTGTTGCTGGGGTGGAGGGCAGACTTGAGTTTCCCGCCCACGCCTGGCTGTTGCTGCTGTCGGGGGAGGGGAAAAGGGCAGACTGGATTTCTCCACCCATGCCTGGCTGTTGCTGCTGTGGGGGGAGGGGAAAAGGGCAGACTGGAATTTTCCGCCCTGCGCCTGCGCAGGAAGAAAGAAGAAGAAGGGCGCCGCCCCACAGGCATCGTGTGGCACCATCCAGGAGGAGGGGCGGCCGCGGAAGCATGGCTGCCGAGAAGGGGAGACCCGAGGGCACTCTGCGCCCATGCCGAGCTCCCTTCAGGGGTGGCGGTGAGTCCGACCAGCCACCCTATTATGAGGGCAGCGGCTTGGCCTGCCGCAGCCGCTCCCCCACCAGGCCAGCAAACCACACTTCAGCCCGATGGGTGACCGCATTTCCCCCTTCTTTTCAAATAAGGGCCAGGATGGCAGCAGCAACAAGTAGCCGAGGCCCAAGAGGCAGTAAGCAATGAGGGAAGCGGGGCTGAAGAGGGAGGTGAGTATGACGGGGATATAAATGTACAATTTAGGGGGCGGTATCTTGCCGTTGCAAGCAAGGGTGGCCAATGTCCAATTTTTGTTGATCTCGGCGGCTATAAGATCCATCTGTTGTTAAAAGTCCAGGATGACAGCGCGTTGCAGGTAGTTGATCTCTCCTTGGCAGCGAAGACATTGTAGGAGAGGATTGCTTTTTCCTGCCAGAGGCTTACTGTCCAATTAAAAGGCTGATGGCTGGGGTTGGTGAGTGCAATGGGGAGTGTGAGGAAAAGAAGGGTGACGGTTTTGGACAAGAGGAGGCTTGGTGAAGTCATTATGGGAGGAAGATAAGGAGTAAAGCATAAAAGAGGATAATAAACAGAAAGGCGATGGAGAGTAGAATTCGTTGGCCGAGGTTCCAATCTTCTGGGGCGGTAGCGGCTAGACAGATGGCGGAAAATATTATCAAGAAAGCAAAGGTTATGAGGAAGAAATAAGTATTAAAGGCTATGGGGGAAGTGAGAAGATCATTTAGAGGATAGGGTTGAGAATGGTATATTTAAGACAGAAGCTTTGTGGTTTGTAGGAGACTGCTTTATAAACGAAGGAGAATGAGGGCAGTAAATATAGTAACGATAGATAGGAAGATGACAGTGAGGAGGAGTCTTTGTTTAAGGTTCCAATCGTCCGGTGCAACAGTGGCTAGGCCGATAGCGAGGGGTGTTGCTAAATAGACAATGGCTGCAAAGACAAAATCATCTTCTGTTTCCTTAAGAATAACTTTTCTTTAAATACTTAGTAGCATGCAATATTAGAAACCATTTCCTAAAAGCAAGTTGGTAGGGGAGCTTGGTTGCTGTTAATCTTTCCTGTTATAAAATTACCTTTTATTATTATTATCATCAATTCAGTTTTATATATATATATTTAAGAATGACCTTTTGGAATTAGCCATTTAATACCTTAATGTAAACTATTGAAGATAAATTTTATCTTTACAGAACACATTCCCTTACATAAAGTTATCACAATACCTTTTACACTTGCCGCATGCAAATTAAGTTTCAAGAGTTTATGAAAAATTAGCCATCCTACTTTAGGACAAAATACGTCTTTTTGCAAAACTTATTACATTTCCGTTAGCATTTTTACAAACTTTTAACCTTTTTAATATTCATATAAGTTTTACATTCTTTATATTATCCTGTGAAGAAAAATAAGTTATTCATTTTAATCTAGGCAAGAACAACTTTTTATGAAGACGTACAGTTAATTTTGTTAATTAAGACTTACAATTTTTTTTAATTGTAGATATCTTATTAACATTTAAACTTATGTATTAATATAATAAACTTAAGTATTAATATAAGAGCTTATTTAATTTTTGGCCATTTGAATAGAGCTCTTTTAAAGATTTCTAGTAATTTATATTTACCATCCGGAGGTATCACAATATACATTGACATTGAACGAACAGACAGACAAACACAGAACAATTACAACACATTAACAGAAATATATAATTTATTTACAGTTGACTCATAATTCTTACTTTCTTGGTATAGCTGCTTTTAAATCCTTTTTTATATAGCATATCATAGATTATACCCTTCAAGATTTCTTCTGGACTTCATGTTGCCTGTAATAAGCCAGGAGGGAATCTTTTACCTTCCTGCTCCACAGCAAAAGTGACCCTATCTATAAGGTGAGTATAGGTGTCCGGGTCCCAAAGCTGACACGTGGTAAGCCACGGATTAAAGGGGAGAAGAAGGTCCCAATATACTTGAAACTGTTTGAAAGAGATCTTACACCGGTGAGTGTCTAGGAGACCGGCGAGGGCCCGAACTTGTGGGGCTTGCTTAGCAGATAGGATGTTACCCATTGCTAATGGCCTTTTGGAGCCGATAAGAAAAGGGGCCCTTACCTTGAGAGCGCGGCAATGGGAGCCGAGGTGCGTGGTGAGACGAGGGGTCGGAGCCGATGGGACTCCGACGGTGGTCGCGGGCCAAGAGAAGGCCCCGACAAGGGGAGGGCGGGACGATGAGCAGTGGAGCAAGGCAAAGGGGAGCAAGTGCGGAGGGGAGGAGGCAGAGGTGAAGGCAGGGGTGGAGGTGCTCAGGCACGCGCTCCTGAGAGTTTTATTGGCGCCTCTTAATCATAGCGGGTCAGTATAAGCCCCCGACATGGAAGGAGAAAGCCATCCAGCGATTCTCCCAGACCGCCGTGGATCATATGAGGTCACCAAGGTTCAGGAGCAGCAATGCAGAGTGAAAAGATAGGGGTGAGAAAAGAGGAGAGTGTAGGGCTATGGTAGGGTTACTTCAGACGTGCAAGCGCGCGCTCCCGAGAAATCCAAGGCTCCTCTTAATCATAGCGGGTCAGTATAAGCCCCCGAAATGGAAGGAGAAAGCCATCCAGCGATTCTCCCAGACCGCCGTGGATCATATGAGGTAGCCAAGGCTCAGGTAGCAGCAATGTTGCACGAGAGAAGTCCCAAGGTGAGAAGAGAGGGGGGGGGGTCGCCAGGTTATGGAGTGAGGCTGTGGTGGAGTTGCCTTGCCCCACGTTGGGCGCCAGCTGTGGCGGCTTGCTCGGTCGGTAGAGGTGGGGTCTGGCTGCGGACGAGGGGTCGGTCCAGCTCTGGACGAGGGGTCGGTCCCACTTGGGACGAGGGGTCGGTCCAGCAGCAGACGAGGGATCGGTCTCACAAGGGGTTGCGCGGTTCGGCTGACGGGGACGCCCGGCGAAGCCGGCGACGAAGGGGTCGCCCGGCGAAGCCGGCGACGAAGGGGTCGCCCAGAGAAGCAGGCGATGAACTGGGGACAAGGGAGGCCAGGCCCTTGTCGGGGGCTCTCAGGACTGGAGGGCGCACGGCAGAAGAACTACCGCGGAGACAAGGTAAACACGCAAGTCCACTTTACTGAGGGAGAGGCAACAGTTTTATAGGGGCTGGGGAAGGCTGATTAGTTGAAGCCACGCCCTGTTCTGATTGGTTGCCGGCGAAAGGTCAGTGGGCGGTACTGGACGGGGGAGGGGTGGTGGTTAGGGATTGGCTGTCGCTGTTGCTGGGGGAAGGGGCAGGGTTTAGGGATTGGTGGCTGCTGTTGCTGGGGTGGAGGGCAGACTTGAGTTTCCCGCCCACGCCTGGCTGTTGCTGCTGTCGGGGGAGGGGAAAAGGGCAGACTGGATTTTTCCGCCCACGCCTGGCTGTTGCTGCTGTCGGGGGAGGGGAAAAGGGCAGACTGGATTTCTCCACCCATGCGTGGCTGTTGCTGCTGTGGGGGGAGGGGAAAAGGGCAGACTGGAATTTTCCGCCCTGCGCCTGCGCAGGAAGAAAGAAGAAGAAGGGCGCCGCCCCACAGGCATCGTGTGGCACCATCCAGGAGGAGGGGCGGCCGCGGAAGCATGGCTGCCGAGAAGGGGAGACCCGAGGGCGCTCTGCGCCCATGCCGAGCTCCCTTCAGGGGTGGCGGTGAGTCTTACCAGCCACCCTATTATGGGGGCAGCGGCTTGGCCTGCCGCGGCCGCTCCCCCGCCAGGCCAGCAAACCACACTTCAGCCCGAGGGGTGACCGCAATTGCTGAATTGTTTCAAACACATAATGAAGAAATAGTATTTCTACACAAACCCTCTTACATATTACAGAAGGAAGAATTCCCAATTCCTGTTCGAGTCCAGCATTAACCTCATTCAAAACCAGGCAAAGACATCACAAGGAAAGCAAAGTACAGGACACTGTCCCTCATGATCCTGGGCTTAGAAATTCACACAAAATGTCAGCAAACCAAATGCAAAAATACATAAAGGGTATTATAGATATGCCAAATTGGACGAGCTGGGAACGCAAAGGTGGTTTAATATTTGCAACTTATCATAGTTCTCCAAATTAATAGAATAAGGCACAAGCACCATGTCATCATTACTGCAGACCCAGAAAAAGCATTTGCCAAAATGCAACACCTTTCAAGACAAAATGTCTCAGCAAACTAGGAATAGAAAGCAGATTCCCTTAGTGGTTCAGGCATCAATGAAAGTCTGTGCTAACCTCATACTCAATGATGAAAGGCTAAATGCTTTCTTCCTAAGATGAACTAGTTAGAGAGGTCCACTAACAACATTTTTATTTAACCTAATTCTGGACATCCTAAGCAGTGGAAGATGGCATGAAATTAAGTGTAAGATCTATAGAAAGTAAAGGAAGAAGTAAAACTGCCATTATTTGAAACAGCATGATTGTCTATGTTAGAAACCACAAAAAATCTCCAAAATGTTACCAGATTAAGATGTGAATTTAGCAAGGCCATAGGATGCAAGGTCAGCACACAAATATCAATTTTATTACTATATACTAGTGATGGCAACTAGAAAATGAATTTTTAAAAATCCTCCACATATATTTATCAATTGTCACACTATTGTAAAATTCTTCTTTAACGCCATGTGGTTTCTTGGATTAGATCCTGGAACAGAAAAAGAAGAGGACATTAGTGGAAAAAGTAGTGAAATCTAAAGTCTATAGATCCAACAATTATATGAACCATTATTTCTTAGTTGTAACAAATTACCATGCTTGTGTAAGTACTGACTGCAGGGGAAACTGGGTGAAGGATAACTGCAACTGCCTGTACTAGTTCTTCGACTTTTCATGAACTAAAAATTATTCTAATATTTTAAAAGCTTCATTTAAATGTGGAAAAGAATATTTAGAAATAAATTTAATGAAAAAGATGAAAATCCTTTACCCTGGCAACTTTGCAACACATTGTAAAGGGAAATAAAAGCAGAAAGATAGACCTTGCTCATGGATTGGAAAATCAATGTTATTACAATCATACTATAAAGGATCTTGTACATAAGGAGTTCTTAATGAGGGGGCCATGAGCTTGAATTTCAATTAAAAAAATTATTCTTGTGGGGACATGTCGGTGTAGGTGTGGTATATTTATTAAATAATACGCAGGACATAGGGTACTTCAAAAAGGGGTCCGTGGTTTTCCCCTGACTGTCAAAGGGGTCTGTGGGAACAAAAGGGTTAATAACCCCTGTTTTAGATCAACAAAAACTGAGAAAATTCATTGTTGTCGGTACTGAATTACAAGGCAGTCTTTCGGATAGACAGGAAGTGTTTCTGTATGTGTATATCTATCTAACTGTATACAATTTCTGTTCTTAGTTGCCCTTTCTGGAATTCTGAGTTACCACCTACTGTTACTTGCCATGCAATGGTGGTTCAAAATAAGAATCAATTGATGAATGTATTTAATCACATTAATAGAACAATGATCACAAATAATGCAGAAAAAGCACTTGAAAAAAACCCACCATCCCTTCTTAATAAAAGCAACTGGAACTAGGAATAGAAGGAAACTTCCTGAATATGACAAAGGACACAATATGAAAAGCCCACAGCTAGCATCATATTCAACATCAAAAGATAGAAAACTTTCCCCTAAGATTAGGCACAAGACAGGGATGTCCACTGTGGCAGCTTGAAATTATTTTATGAATCCCAAAAAGAGAAATATTGTGCGTGTGTGTGTGGGGGGTTCTCTCCTTTTCACCCCACCAGTTGTCTACTCTCTGTGTCCATTTGCTGTATGTTCTTCTGTGCCTGCTTGTATTGCCAGCAGCACCCGGAATCAGTGTCTTTTTGTTGCATCATCTTACTGTATCAGCTCTCCCTGTGTGAGGTACCATTCCTGGGCAGGCTGCACTTTTTTTGCACTGGGCAACTCTACTTACAGGGCACACTCCTTGTGCGTGGGGCTCCCCAACATAGGGGACACCCCTGTGTGGCATGGCACTCCTTGCATGCATCAGCACTAGGCATGAGCCAGCTGGTCACATGGGTCAGGAGGTCCTGGGTTTGAACTTTGGACCTTCCATGTGGTAGGTGGATGCCCTGTTCTTTAGGCCAAATCCTCTTTGACACCAGGGAAAGAGTGTTGTGAATTATCCAATGGTGTTAATGATCTGGAAAATGCTGTAACACATATTGGGGAGACAGTACATAATATGCAAATGCAATTAGCTTTAAAATGTGATTATAATCAGAGTTCTTTTTGTGTTACTCCTTTAAAGTGGAATGATTCACAGGAATGGAATAGTATTAAAAAACATTTGTTAGGCTATCAACATTCTAATATATCTTAGCAAATTCAGGCATTGCAACAGAGAGCTATATTAATGTTTCAATTAAATTTAGAGATAGAAACATCCAATATGTGGAATGAAATGATTAAAGAATTAAAAACATTAAATCCTGTCTCTTGGTGGAAACAATGGGTTCCTACATTTCATGACCTTATCATGTGCTGTTTACTATTCTTAGTCATATTAATACTATGGAAATCTTGGTTGGTGGCAAAACATCATATTGGAATGACATTCAAGCCATATTAAGACAATGACAACCCCCCATAGCAGGTGCTTAACTGGTAGTCAATGATGGGTAAGATCTTCAGAGGAAGACAACCTAAGACAGGCACAGTTATCTTGCTATAAAATAAAAAGGGGACATTTTGGAGTATTAGCCAGCATAAGACATGCTGGGATACTTGACAGGACTGCTTTAAATAGAAATGTGTGCAGTTTGGCATGGAAATAAATGGCTCAGAAAGAAGTCAGTGAAAGGAGACTGTGGCTTCTTGTTCCTCATTGTATGGGTACATGTTAAGGTCAATGTGCATAGTGTTTGCCAAGTTTTTAATAATAGCTGTGAAAGGGCCTTTTTAGTTTAAAGAGCATTGGTTGGAATTGTACAAATACTATGACTTTGTACAATAAACTTGTCAGTAGCATTTGCTCTGATCCCCTGAACCCCAGTCTGCATGATTTTTTCATTTCTTCTTGAGCCACCATTGATATCAAAGATAAAGAGAAAATTCTCAGACTAGAAAGGGAGAAGCAAAGCATCATGTACACAAGAGATGTACAGTAAGACTCATCACAGATTTCTCTGCAGAAACCATGGAGGCAAGAAGACAATGGCATTATACAATTAGGATACTGAAAGAGAAAAACTGCCAACTGAGAATTCCTTATCCAGAAAAATTGTCCTTCAAATATGAAGGTGAGTATAAAATATTCACAAACAGACACTAAGAGAGTTTGCAAAAAAGAATCCACCTTTGCAGAAAATTTTAAAGAAAGCCTTAGTACCTGAAATAAAAAGACAGGAGCAAGAGGCCTGGAGAAGAGTATAGAAGAAAGAATAGAGAAAGGATAACCAAAAGAGTAAAAAGACAGACAAAAATATCATATGACCTAAGAATAAAATGGTAGAAGTAAATAATGCATTTACAGTAGTATCATTGAATGTGAATGGATTAAACTACCCAATCAAAAGGTACAGGCTGACTGAATGGATAAAAAAACATGAGTCATCCATATGCTGCTTACAAGTAACTCACCATAGACCTAGGGATACAAACTTTCTGAAAGTAAAAGGTTAGAAAAAGATACTCAAAGCAAATAGTAACCAAAAAAGAGCAGGAGTAGTTATACTAATATCAGACAAAACAGAGTTTTGTGCAAAAAGGTTATAAGAGATACAGAAAGCCATTATATATTAATAAAAGGAACAATCCACCAGGAAGATAGAACAGTCACAAACATCTATGCACTTCACCAGGGTGCCCCAAAATACACGAGACAAACTCTGGCAAAACTGAGGGGAGAAATAGACATCTCTACAATAATAGATGGAGACTTCAACACCCCACTCAGGTCATTAGATAGAACAACTAGACAGAAGATCAACAAGGAAACAGAGAACTTGATCAATATGATAAAAACCCAGACCTAACAGACATCTACAGAACAGTGAATCCAAACTCAACAGGTTATACATTCTTCTCAAGTGCCCATGAATCTTTCTCCAGGATAGACCACACTAGGATACAATGCAACTCTCAATAAATATAAAAAGATTGAAATTATGAAAGCACCTTCTCAGCTCATAATGGAATGAAACTGCAAATTCTCATATGTGTGGAGTCTGAGACACACTCTTAGTCAGTGGATCAAAGAAAATAATCGCAAGTGAAATCAGTAAATATATTGAGACAAGAAAATGAGAACATAACTTATTAAAACCTATTTGATAAAGTGAAGGCAGTCCTGAGAAGAAAATCTATAGCCCTAAATGCCTATTTCAAAAAAGAAAGAGCTAAATTAAAAAAATTAAATGAACAATTAGACAAACTAGAAAAAGAACAGCAAACCAATCCCAAAGCAAGCAGAAGGACAGAAATAATAAATATTGAGCAGAAATAAATGAAATTGAGAACAACAAACAAGCAAAAAACAGAGAAAATCAACAAATCTAAAAGTTGGTTCTTTCAGAGGATCAATAAAATTGACAAACCTCTAGTTACACTAAGAAAGAAAGAAAGAGAGGAGACACAAGTAAATACAATCAGAAATGAAAGGGGAAAGTTATGACTCACCCCACATAAATAAAAAGTATCATAAGAGGGTATAATGAGAGTTTGTATGCCAATGAACTAGACAAATTAGATGAAATGAATGAATTTCTAGAAATGCACAACCTACACTGATGCTATGACCTGACCTGCAGGTCAAATGAACAGGCACCTGAAAGAGGGAGTGGGAATTGGGGGACAAGAGGCGAGAGAAATGGAGACAAGACAGGATTCTGATCAAGTCTCCATTTATTGAGGGTAGAGCATCAGAATATATACTAAGGGGAGGGTATTTAGCAGGGGGTGATAGGCTGATGAAGCAGCTCTTCCATATAAGGCAATAAAATGCTGTTACACCACTTGCTATAGGTTGCGAGTCTTCAGTGCTGGTCATGGCTTCAACATCTTGTTGCGCAGGCACGACATTTTTTGCCCGGGAAACTGGGGAAAGGGGAAGAAGAAGGCAGAAGCACAGGGGTGGAGTAGGCGGACTTATGAAAACCCCCATGTTGCTGGAGACCACAAATGCACGTAGCTCCGGGCGGCTCCCCACAGGTCCCCCTTCTTTATTATATTTTATGAAGCACCCTGAGTTCGGGGGGAACTGTGCCTGTCTTAGGTCGGGGTGTGCAAACGGTTAGGCGGATTGCCTTACCTGTCATGGAGAATGCAACAGTGGCGAAAGACTGTGTCTCTGTCTTAGGTGGCTCTGCCATGGAACCGATCACGCCCAGTTGCCCGTCATTGGCTATCCAGTTCATCACCTCAGAATCTGACAGGGTTTTTATGTATTTGAGAACTGCTGCCAGCAGTCAGGGTGCTCCCATTATGGTTATAATGTGTGGAGGCCAGAGGGAGGTGCGGTACGCACTGCATTCTCTTACTGCGGTTTCATAATGGATGTTTGGGGAGGTGAAACAAGAGGGGGAGAGAGAAACATGAGGGGGCTGTAGCAAGGATGGGCCCTTCAGTTGCAAGCAGCTGGTGCTGGCGGATGTGGTGTGCAGCGTTGGCCGATACACTCTTAGGTTGTACTAAAGACTCGGAGTGCCGCTGTCACAGAAGGATTCCAGGGGAGCTGTATAGCCGCATGGGTTTTAGCATTGGTTGTTCTCCTGCAAGAAAGCAGAGTTCATCTCAGGGAGAGTTCTCTACCCTGGATAGGTTGTTATTATCTATTTGTTTTACCAATCATTCCGGCAGCCACCTGGCTGCATCTAGTTTTTTGGAATAGACGCAAACTGATCCTCTGCACCATATTAGGACAGGATCGGGTCCATGCCAGGTATTATCCATTGGGTCTTTCCATAGGACTGTGGCATGTTTTGTGCTGGTATTAGGGTGCCAGAAGCGGTCAGCTGCAGAATGTCCTTTTTGATCTAAGCTTAAAAAATTTAGAATAAAGAGAGAGTGGGATAATAGATTTTGGGGGGATCCTTTGACGGGGTGGAGTGGGTTTGAAACTGGACAGTTTTGTTATTAAAGACATAAGCAGCCATTCCCGAGGAGGACCCGTCGGTGAATACTGATAGGGCTCCAATGATGGGTTGGAGAGAAGTGGTGAAGGGGAAAATGAAGTCATGCGTACTCAAAAACTGTAGTAGCTTATCATTGGGGTAATGGTTATCTATTTGTCCGGCATATGATGCACAAGCATCAGTTGTTTGCAACAGCCAGCTGATTTGTTCCTTAGTATAGGGCTGAATAATGGTATCGGGTTCCTTACCAAAATAACGTTTGCCTTGTTCTCTCCCTAGGCGGACAATATCTGCGACAGCTTGGTAGTAAGGATAAATTACTTTAGTGGGTGGCGCGGGTAAGTGCACCCACATTATAGGGGCTGTTTGCCAGAATACTGCCATGGGAGTGAGAGAAGTTTTACATATGACAAAAAACAAGGGTTGGCTATAGTCCATGGTAATGACAAATTGTGATTGTATAGCTTGCTCGACTATTTTAAGGGCTTAGCGTCCTTCCGGAGTAAGACTTCTAGGGGAGTTGGGGTTAGAGGCTCCTTGTAATATGTTAAATAGGGGTTTTAAGTCCCCTGTGGTTAATTTTAAGTAGGGACAAAGCCAATTTATGTTGCCTAAGAGCTTTTGGAAGTCGTTTAGGATTTTTAGTCTATCTAGTCTGAGGTTGGCCTTCTGGGTGGTTATTTTATTTCCTGCCATATGAAACCCCAGGTAGGTATAAGGGTCTTGTAATTGTACTTTATCAGGGGCAATTTGAAGCCCATGTGCCTTTAAGGCTGTTTTCATATCATGGTAACATGTTAGGACATCTTGTTCCTTTTTACCAGCCATTAAAATGTCATCCATGTAGTGAATAACATAAAGGTCTTTCCACATTGCCCTTACTTCTCTTATGGCGGTAGCCACAAATTTTTGACATAAGGTAGGGCTGTTTGTCATGCCTTGGGGTAAAACCTTCCAGTGATATCTCCTCATAGGTTCTTTGAAATTCACAGAGGGGAGGCTAAATGCAAAGCGTTTTTGATCAGCCAGCAGGGTATAATGGAATAGTAAAGAAATAATCTTTTAGATCTATGATAATTTTATAATATCCAAAGGGGATGGCTACAGGGGTTGGAAGACCAGGCTGCAAAGCTCCCTTAGGTATCATTGTTTTGTTCACTGCTCTTAAGTCTTGCAATAATTGCCATTTTCCAGATTTCTTTTTAAGGACAAAAATAGGAGTATTCCAGGGAGAGTCACTTTCTGTAATATGTCCTGCCGCTAGCTGTTCCTGCACTAACCGCTGGGCGGCCTGTAGCTTGTCTGAGGATAAAGGCCATTGATCGACCCATACAGGTTCATCTGAAAGCCAGGTGATTTGGTCTGCATGGGGTACAGGAAGATCAACGACCCCTAGGCTAAATTTCCCAGGCCTTTTTTGTGGGTGTGTCCTGTGGCGGGTATGGGTTGAGTAATGCCTGTCTCAAGCTTTCCTAAGCCTTTTCCTGGCTTAAATTGCTGGGAAAGCATTTGAGCTGTGACTATATCATTGGGGCTACCCATACAGAGTCCCATTTTGGCAAGTAAGTCTCATCCCCACAGATTGACAGGGAACCCTTGGAGGTCATAGTGATGTGGGCTATGGGTGGAAGGCTCTTTGTCTCTTCAGAGATAACCTAAGCTGAAGGCTGTGGGTGTGGAATGGTAAGAGGCTGTAGTCCTGCCCGTAGGGACAATGGCAACAGGCTCCAGTCCCAGGAAACAGTTTAACAATGCAAGGGTTATAAACTTTAAGTATTTAGGGGAAATGCAAAAACAAAATATGCTAAAAGCTTATCTAGAATATCTGGAGTCCATGCTAAAAGCTTACCTAAGATGTGGAAGATATATATGCTAATTGAAGCCTATTGAGAACTGAAACAAAGGGACCATTTGGCCTTTTCTCTTTATATAAAAGACGTTTGAAAATCTTGTTCAGGGCTCAGGATTCAAACAGAAAGCTCCCGAGTCTGGCTGGCCATCAATAAACCATTTTTCCTTCTCAAAATCATTCCTGAGTCCTGGCCTCTCTATACTCAAATAATTGAACTTCTCTCAAATTCTACAACATTTTTGGTGACTCTGGTGGGACAACAAACGAAGGCCAGAGACGGTAGCATTTTGCTGCCCCTTCCAAATCCCCGAGGAAGCTGGGAGGACTTGGGTGAACCCCAAATGTGGGTGCCCCTGGATTAAATTTAATCCAGAAAAGATGTGGGCTCCACCAGAATCTTCCCGACAAAAATCGAGGGCAATGGAAGGTCTGAAGAAAAAGATTCTGGGAATGAAAAAGAACTCCAAACATGGAAGAAGGTAAGACTCCCCGGGTGAGCACAGTCTGGAAGGCCCTAGCTTTAATTGCTAGGAAGGGGAGGCTCATCACCTCCCGAGAGAACCCTAGTAGCCCCAGAAGGTTGGGGGGAAGCCGTTCTCTCTAGGCTTGGGAAAAGGAGAAAAACCGGGGAAAGGCCCTGGTGTTTTGGGTTTGTCTAACTGCATGTTAGAATCTGGTACTGGTCTTATATCCACTAAAGGAGTGGAGTCTCAATTTTAATAGGAAGGGCTATTTATAGGTTCAAGTCCTAATGTCCTGGAAATTGGTCTAGATTAAAAAAAATAAAACTTGGTTACAGGAAAATGGATCGGCTTTTCTGGTGGAGCTTGGTCTGGGTGTAAATTTTAAACAGTGGAAAAAGTCTAGCTGAAATCTTTTGTTATGGTGCTAATTTGTGAATGAATTCGCTTTATACCAAATGTTAAGTGTTCTGAGGTTTGTGATGGCTGTGGGGGCAGCCATGGTGAAAATAAATATATAAACTTGTGGGTCAGATTAGTGACCTTTGTGCTTCTGTCTGTGTCAGCTCAATGCTAGTGTTGGAGTTGTGTCCTTATGTAAAGTAGAATTACAGCTGAGCTGGAGCCCTCCTTGCCATTGGCAAGGGGGTGAAATGATTCTGGGGCAAAAGCTGAGGAGTCTGGATGTTTGCGGAGTCTAGATGTTTGTGCATGCTCTGCTGTCTTGTCTCTGGTCTGGCCCTTTGCCGGGGCTTGGAGGCCATCTGTGTCCGCGCCACGCACCCAAGTTTGTTGGGGATGTCCCAGTCAGGGTGGCTGGGTCCCCGGGAGAGTTGCCAAATTTGAGTAGTTTCTGTCTGCCCATTTTGGCTAAAAGCTGGAAAGGGGGGAGCGGCTTGTCCCTTTCCAGTGAGTCCACCCTTCTATTCATAAGCCGCATTCCTATTTGTTGTGCACCCGACTGCCTGGAAGGGGGGGAAGTGAAGGGGGTGAATAGCAGAATCAGAATAAATTCAGTAAAGTTACCTCCTTAGGGTGTCAAAGCCAAAATACGTTTGCATTCTGCCCAGGTTCTTAGAAGGTATTGTAGTAACTTTAAGTAAGAGAATGTGTTCTGTGAAGGTAAAATTTGTCTTAAAGGTATAAATAATTATAAAGGTTTTACAAACCATTGTTTAAATTAAGGTATTTAAATGGCAAATTGCAGAAAGTCATTATTAAACAAAAACTGAATTGATAATAATAATAATAAAAGGTAATTTTATAACAAATTTATTTGGCAGCCAGCCTCCCCTGCCAACTTGCTTCCAAAGAAACTGTTTCTGGTATTACATGCTACTAAGTATTTAAAGTGAAGAAAAGTTCATTATTTTAACAAGCTTGTTTAGTATTAATGGCAATTATATGTTGTAAGAAGTTTGCCTGGTAACTTAGTATGTGGGATATATGGAATGTGTTTTTATTGTTAAGGAAACAGAAGATGACTTTGTCATTAAAATCATTTATAAATGCATTTATATTATAAAACAGTGGAAAGGTAATAACTGAAATTATAGCTGGGTGAATTTAGCTTGAAATTATTAAGTGTAAACTCTAAACTTTACCTTTCCTTAGTTTATGGTTACTTCAAGTCTAACCTCACCCCTTGCCTTTGCCTATGGTTATTTCATAATAGCTTCTGCCCCTATAGGCCAGAGAAGAGCTGGGACATCACTGTCTCCTCTCCTGGTATTAGTAACCCATTTTCTCATGAATTCAAGTGTAAACTAAATAAATTGCTGCCTGATGGAATAAGGTTAAATGACCACTGGAGTTTTATTATCTCCAAAATCAAAAAGGGTGGTGGAGGGGGAGAAGTCTCCTGCCTTGATGGTCAGTGTTCCTTAGAGTGGCAATTCATGAGAGAAAGCAGTCTGTCTCCCTGAGGCTTCAAATAGCCTCAGTAAATATACATAAAATTAATCTTGTTGCTTATCCAAAATTCTGCTAATTTCAAAGTAAAATATAAAGTTCAAAAACAAAATGGTGCTAAAGCATTGAGAACATTTTGGTTATTACAATCCATTAAGTAAGAAGGAAAATTCTTGTGGTAAACTGCATGGTCATAGTGTAAATTAAGGAAAGTTTCAGGAGTCTTTGAAATGTTTGCAGTCACACTTGTTTAGATTAGAAGTTTAAAGTAATTAAAGTTATGTTTTTGTCTCAAACTATTTATATCTGCCTATTTGCTCAAATTGTTGAGGTTAAATATGCAGTTATATAAGTAATATGTATTTCTGGACCCCTAATTAATCTAAACAGTATATAAAATAATGCAAATTATAAGTAATATCAATGAGTTGTGTTTGTGTCTAACTCTTTGTGTCTGCCCATTTAAAAAAAAACGCTCAGTGTATGTCTTCATACATCAGGATAATATCAAAGTAACAAATAAAAATTCTTAAAAGAGGTCTATTCAAATTGTTAAAAATTAAATATGCAGTTATATTTGTAAATATTCTTAAAGCCCAAATTAAACTAAGCAGGATGAAAAAGTCATAGAAATCTGATTATAGAAACAATTGGGAAAGGGCCTCCTCTTTGCAAGAGCTTTAAAGGCAAGACTAGGTGTGGCAGATTAAACCTATCTACTAGGCTAGGGAATTAAGAATCAGTTTGCCCTGTAATTTCCCAGTTTAAACCTTTTGTCAGCCATAAAATAAAAAATAAAAAAAAACAAAGAACAAAGATTAGGTTAATTTTCACGTAAGGAAAAAATTGTTGATTGGTGTAACCTGGCGGCCTGCTGCCTCAGTCTCCCACTCCCAGGTTGGACAGCAGTGGAGAAGACCAGTTTAGGCCAGTCCTATGGGCAGTGGAAGGATGCCCAAGAAGGACTAAGTCAATGCCATTTCAACACTAAATTCTATTCCTTATTTGACAAAGGGGACAGGTAAAAACTAAAATGGTTGGAATGTGATAGAGGAAGCAGTTAAATCACAAACTTTTGCGTGGGAAGGTTAGATCTCAGATAAGCTGTAACTTCTGAAGTATCCAATCTATAGAAAAACAGAGGAAGAGCTTGCATGCTAGGCTTAGGGGTATAAATTGTGTCATTTTTCTTTGTTCGGGGCACCAGCCATATCTGGCTCTGTGCACCTTCTTGCAAGATTGAGAATAAATTCTTCTCCACGATCTCATGAGCCTTATTTTCTTTCAGAAGATTTCTTTCCAACAAAATAAAGGTAATTAGTGGCTCTATTAACAAATTTCAGTAAGTAAAGGAAAGTCCATAAAAACCATGGAGAGATCTTTCCTGGGTTATGATTTTTAAAAAAAATTAAATAATTGTGTAATGTGTTTTAAAACCTGGTAGTTAGTATGCTTTTAAACTATTAATTTTCATAACTTAAACAAAGAAAAGAAGTTTTTAGCTTCCTGTCAGGGAAAAAGAGAACATTCCTTGCATAAACTATTATGGTTTCAATTTTATTTAACTTGAGTGTAATCTCCCATAGTTAATTTATAAACTAAATTAACATTATATGTACAAAATCTTTACAGTAATGAAAATTGTAAGTTCACATTGGTGAAATTAGGCTAAAGGAAAAAGATTGTAGATATGCTCTCTTAAATAAAGAGTAAATTTCTTTCATTGGTAATTGTAATTTAGTAAGTTTATTTAAACATGAGGTGGCTAGTCAATGTGGTTATAGTCAATTATAAGGAGTTTGTAAAACATCTTCCAAACTGAAAATGTTTAAATAATTCTAGTTGTAGAAGTCATTGTTAACTAAAAAAACTTAGATTGGTATTGGTAGCAGAAATAACTTCATGATAATAAACCTCTCTGAAGGCCACTGCAAAGTACACATTTAAGTAAATGGTAATAAAAAGTTATCTTGATTCTATTGGAAATATTCTGTTTTCATTCTAACAATGAAAAATAATATTTTTCCTCTATTACTAAAGTAAAGTACCTACTGTTATCTTCATAGTAAAATTGTGTAAGTAAACAGTCATTTGATATATGTGTTGCATTAAGTTGTTTAAAATATATATAAAAACAAGGAATAAACTTTAACATTGTCAAACTCTTGTGCATTCAAACCAGGCCTTGAATACATTACAGGTGGCCTCTCCATGTGAGTTATTGGCTAGGCTGGTCACTGACCCCTCAATTAAAATATGTGCTATATCAGTCTCTGGTTCTGCTCCTGAAGTCGATGGAAACTATATTGCAGTTTCAAGCTCCTGCAGCAGCCAATAATGACTCGGTACAGCCAAGTGTACAATGGATATCGCCTCCAGACTGGCACTGTCCCATAGTGCCAGAGAGCACTATGCACCAGGCTAGTAGAATACTAGAAAATCTCTCTAAGATGAAGGATGCTGCAACTTGCTCACTGCATTGAAGAACATGCTAAGTGGAGCCATGATACCAGGATCCTGTAAGTGAAACTTAAACACAATTGGCATTATGGCCTGCTCTCATGGAGAGATAACATGTAAGGTATTACAAACCTGAAACTCAAAACTAATAATTGCAACTCTGAATCCTTATGCATTAAGTAATACATTAGTTAATATTAAGTGCTGTACTTTTATCCTGTACTAAATATATGCCTAATAATTGTAATGTTATCTTTTCTATTTTGGATCAAGTGCAGAAGTATATTAGACATGTTGAATTCCTGGTGAAATCATTTTCTAAACAGTTAATAACATGTCTATAAAATAAGGTGGCAGTCTCAGCCAGTCTCAGTCAACTTCTATATTCTACTGTACTCTGCTGTGTAGCAAAAGTGAGGCTTCCTTACTGATGTTGAGTCACCTATTGAACAAGTCAAAATTGCTAGAAATTGTATAATTAAAACCAAGGTGTAAAAAAAAAACCTTTATTCTGTAGTTCTAATCACTCCACAGGTGAAAACCAAGAGAATTTCCAACTTAGTGTTCTAATCCTGAGTGAAGCCAGTTGCCCAAGAAGTGCCAGTTGACCAGGAGCATCTGACAGCGAATGAGTGCCAATCATTGAACAGCTTGGAATGTGTCTTCAGACAAAGCTCAGTGTCTGTTGCAATTTTTCTCTAAAGATAAATAACTTAAAAAAAAAAAGGAATATATATGCTGTTCCCACCAGCTTTTAAGAAGGAGTGCCATCTTTATAGACACCTAACCTTGTCTACCTCTGTAATCCAATGTCCTCTTTTAAAAACGGGTATTCCAAATTTTTAATTAAGTTTGTTTCTTTCAGAGTGAACATCTTATTAACCATATGAAAACTTCATCCAACTTCATACAGAATGCCAGATCCATCTTCCTCCAGTTAAAATAAATTAATAAGAGTTTTACACCTTATTAGGCAATGACTATAGCCCATGGCCAGCAGGAAGCAGTTACAGAACAGAGATCATCTCCCTTCAGCACCCCTTTTAAATTAAAGGTGTAAACTCTTTAAGAGTAAAATAAAAGTAATAGATGGATCTGGAACCTGACTGGAAATCCACGTGAGTGCCAGTGGCAGCAGAATAACTGCAGGAGGCCCCTGCCCAAGATTCTGCTGTCCAGAATGAAAAGTTCTAAACTTCTACAAACAGTCCTGGATGCTGTACTAAAGACTGATAAATAATCAATCAAAACAACAAACAGCCATCCACCTCATAGCTCTAACAATAATTATGCCAAAGCTTAGCAAGTTAAACTTTGGCAAAAGGGGGGAATGATGTGGGCTATGGGTGGAAGGCTCTTTGTCTCTTCAGAGATAACCTAAGCTGAAGGCTGTGGGTGTGGAACAGTAAGAGGCTGCAGTCCTGCCCTTAGGGACAATGGCAACAGGCTCCAGTCCCAGGAAACAGTTTAACAATGCAAGGGCTATAAACTTTAAGTATTTAGGGGAAATGCAAAAACAAAATATGCTAAAAGCTTATCTAGAATATCTGGAGTCCATGCTAAAAGCTTACCTAAGATGTGGAAGATATATATGCTAATTGAAGCCTATTGAGAACTGAAACAAAGGGACCATTTGCCCTTTTCTTTCTGTATAAAAGACGTTTGAAAATCTTGTTCAGGGCTCGGGATTCAAACAGAAAGCTCCCGAGTCCGGCTGGCCATCAATAAACCATTTTTCCTTCTCAAAATCATTCCTGAGTCCTGGCCTCTCTATACTCAAATAATTGAACTTCTCTCAAATTCTACAACAATAGGGCTGTATAGTTCCTTGATTTCCCTCCCTATCTTTCCAAGTCAAGAGCTTAGAACTTCTTTTGGGTTCCGGGTTTGCCCAATGCCCTCTAAGTTGGTTAAGGAGGGAGAAAGGGGCCAGGTGGATGGCCAATCAGCCTTTTTAAGATGGTAATGTCTGCCCCTGTATCTATTATGCCTTCAAATTGTTTACCATCAAGCCAAAGAGACATAGTAGGTTTGTGGGTGTGATGGGGTGTACCCAGTATGCATCAGAGGAGCCGAATGCTCTATCCCTGCAGTCACTATCAATGGCAGTGTTGTTGGTGGGTATTAGGGGGAGTATTAGTAGTTGAGCAACCCGCTCTCCAGCAGGGAAGGAAATAATGCCTTTTGGAGCAGAAGCCATAATTTTTATTTCTCCGGTGAAATCACTATCCACAACTCCAGGGGAAATGTGGAGGCCACTAATAAAGGAGCTGCCTCCCCCAATGATGAGGCCAAAAGTGCCTTTTGGTAGTGGGTAGTGGGCCAAACACACCTGTAAGCAGGGCTTGAACTCCCTTAGGTGTTGTTAGTACTGTGTGGGAGGAGGTACAGAGGTCCAATCCTGCGCTCCCTGAGGTGGCTCTACAGAGGTCGGAAATGGATTGCTGCTGGCTGGAACAAAGCTGATTGCCCCATAAGTCTGATTGTTTGTTAGGGCCTGGGGCTGGCCCCTCCTCCCATTTCCCTGATAAGGAGGGAGTGGGCGGCCTGAAGAATCTGTTTTTGATTTGCATTCATTAGCCCAGTGTCTGCCCCTGTGGTAACAGGGGCAGGAGTTGGGAAGGGGGGGGTGGCTTTTTGGCTAGCAGGGGGCTGCGACGACAATCTCTGGCTAGATGGCCAGGGTTGCTGCAAGAGAAACAGGCCCTAGGTACACGGGGTACCGGGGATGGAAGCACTTCTCTCAAGGCCGCGGCAAAGGCTTGGGCCTGTTCAGAGGTGGCCTCCCTTATGGTGGCAGCTATAGCCAGGCCCTGCTGCTTTGTGGGGCCTATGTCTGAGCAAAGCTTAATGTAGCCAGAGAGGTTTTCCCTTTTTCTATAGGGTGGGATAGCCGCTTGGCAGGCTACATTAGCATTTTCAAAGGTAAGTTGTTTTACATAGTCAGCATCAGTATTTACATCACCAAACATTCTCTCAGCGGTGGTGCAGAGTCTACCTAAGAAGTCGGAGAACGGTTCCTCCCGGCCCTGACAGATAGAAGTTAAGGAGGTAAGGGATTGTCCCTTGGTAGGCAGTCTTTTCCAGGCCTTAAGGGCTGCGGCACGGACTGGTTCGAAAAGTCCGGCATCATAATGCAACTGATTTGAGTTCTGCTTAAAATCTCCTGCGCCGAGAAGCATGTCCTAAGTCCACCCATTCTCAGTTCTGAGATTCCGCTGTGCGGTTTCCTTGCAAAACTCACAATATTCTGACTTCCAGAGGAGATAATCTCCTGCACTGAGAGCAGAGTGGGCAAGGGTGTGCCAGTCATGGGGGGTGAGCCACCCATCAGCAATGTGTTCTAACAGAGAGGGTGTGTGGAGCAGTAGGGCCATAGGTGGTGACTGCGGACTTAAGCTCCTTCAAGGTTTTGAAAGGGAAAGGGTTATAGATGCACTCAGGCTCAGGTTCAACAGCAACCTCGCTCCCCTCACCAGCCTCATTAGGGCTCCCAGGCCTCTTGATAACAGGGAATGAAAAAAGGGGTGGTTTGTGGAAGTTGGCAGTTAGGGGATTTTTTAGAGGAGGGGTTAAGTTGAGCTGACACTGCAGAGTTGCGCATTGAGACTGTAGATCCTTTCTCTCTTTTAAAAGAGAGAGCCATAACTTTAGATCTGCATTGGGGTCTAGGCTAGCGGGGGCGGAAGCGGGGGGGGGGGTGCATATGGGGGTGGGCGGAAACCAACAGAGCGTTCTTCAGCCTCAGGGTTGGAGTTATCAGAATCCGTTATCAGAATCCGTTAGGGTTTGGATTACTAATAACTCTCCTCCTCTGATTAGGGCCAGCTTTTCCCTAGGAGATATTATTTTTGCAAGGGGAAGGGGCATTCATCATCGCTATCTATTTTAATAGACACCGAGTCTGAATGGGGGGGTTATTTAGCAGGACTTTTTGCCGGGGAGGATTTAGACCTGTCCTGTGCAAGGAGTTCCCCGCCTTTAGCAACTACTTGTGCAGCCAATACGTTGGTGTGGTGGATCGCGAAGAGGTCATTCATAACATTCCAGTAAAAGAAAGTGGTTACGGGAACTTTCTCAGGGCCAAAGGTTTTATAAAAGTCTTGTAGAGCGTCCCCAACTCTACTCACCACCTTTCATTTATGGTCCCTTCCTGAGGAAGCCATGGACAGACTTCTCTCAAAAATCTAAAGAATTCTATTAGCTCCTTAAATTTAACCTTTATTCCTCTCGCCTTTAATGCCTCTCCGAGGCTCTTAATAAAAAGTTCGTGCTTACTCATTGCTTGTCCCATATTCGCCGATCACTTACCGAGGCTTCGCAACTGGGAGGCAGGTTCCCTCATGGCATCCTCTTATTACTCTCTGATTCTCCTTTTTGATTTCTGGACTTTACACTTGGTCCGGCCAAACTGTCTGTCAGCGTTCCTCACTGGATCCCTTGTTTTCAGGTCCCTGTACTCGGGTGCCAATCGACTCGGCCCGCAGGCCAAACGAACCAGCACCTGAAAGAGGGAGTGGGAATTGGGGGACAAGAGGCAAGAGAAATGGACACAAGACAGGATTCTGATCAAGTCTCCATTTATTGAGGGTAGAGCATCAGAATATATACTAAGGGGAGGGTATTTAGCAGGGGGTGATAGGCTGATGAAGTGGCTCTTCCATATAAGGCAATAAAATGCTGTTACACCACTTGCTATAGGTTGTGAGTCTTCAGTGCTGGTCATGGCTTCAACATCTTGTTGCACAGGCGCGACACTTTTTGCCTGGGAAACTGGGGAAAGGGGAAGAAGAAGGCAGAAGCACAGAGGTGGAGTAGGCGTACTTATGAAAACCGCCATGTTGCTGGAGACTGCAAATGCATGTAGCTCTGGGCAGCTCCCCACAATGCTACAAGAAATACAAGAACTTAACAAACCAATCACATTTAAAGAGACTGAATGCATCATCAAAAATCTCCAAGCAAAGGAAATTTCAGGACCAGATGGCTTCACAGGTGAATTCTACCAAGCACATAAAAAAGAATTAACACCAATCCTGTTTAAACTTTTCCAAAAAATTAGAGGAGGGAAAATTACTCAACATATTTTATGAAGCCAATATCACCCTAATACCAAAGCCAGATAAAGATAGTGCAAGAAAAGAAAATTACAGACCAATCTCCCGAATGAATATAGATGCAAAAATTCTCAACAATACTTGCAAATTGAATCCAACAGCATATCAAAAGACATTCATCACGACCAAGTGGGACTTATTCCTGGTACACAAGGCTGGTTCAATATAAGAAAAGCAATCACATAATATACAACATAAACAAACTGAAGAAAACAACCCAGATGATCACTTCAACTGATGCAGAAAAGGCATTTGACAAAATCCAGTATACTTTTTTGATAAAAGCACCTCAAAAGATAGGAATAGAAGGAAAATTCCTCAATCTGATAAAAGGCATATATGAAAACCCACAGCCAATCTCATACTCAATGGGGAAAGGTTGAAAACTTTCCCTCTAATATTTGAAACAAGACAAGGATGCCCACTGTCACCATTGTTATTCAATATTGTACTACAAGTTCTAGCTAGGGCAATTAGACAAGAAAAAAATATAAAGGCATCTGTAGCAGTTTGATATTATTGATGAATTTCAAAAAGAAATATTGGATTATGTTTGCAAACTGGTCTTTTCCACTGGGCATATTTGAGTGTACTTGATTCAGAGGTTTTCCTTTTACTTGATGAAATAATAGTTAAGACTATGATTGGGCCAAATTCACTTATTGGGCAGGGACTCACAGAGAAACTGCACAGCAAAGAAGTGAGGCAGGAGTTTTTGAGCTGAAGCCCTGGGAAGCAAGCACAGAGAGGAGCTTGGTCATGAGGAAAAAGGAAAGGCCACAGGAAGAGAAACAAGCCATTCACCTGATAGTCTACAGCTGGCCTTGTGGAGATACCAGAGGAGCTGAGCCCAGAGAGAAACAAGACCCAGGAAGAGAGGAACCCAGGAAGACTGAACCCTGGCAGACATCAGCAGCCATCTTGCCCCAACACATGAAAATAGACTTTGGGGGAGGGAAGGAACTTATGCTTTATGGACTGGGGCAATGTAAGCTTCTACTCCAAAATAAATACCTTTATAAAAGCCAAAAGATTTCTGGTATTTTGCAGCAGCAGCACCCCTTTGGCACTAATACAGCATCCAAATAGGGAAAGAGGAAGTAAACCTCTCACTGTTTGCTGACATGATCCTGTATTTAGAAAATTCTGAAGTATCCACAGCAAAGCCACTTGAGCTAATAAATGAGCTCAGCAAAGTGGAAGGATACAAGATCAACATGCAAAAATCAGTAATGTTTTTGTACACTAGTACTGAACAATCTGAGGAAGAAATCAGGGAGAAAATTCCATTTACAATAGCAACAAAAAGACTCAAATACTAGGAATTAATTTAACTAAAGTATAGGACCTATATGCAGAAAACTATAAAACAATGCTAAAAGAAATTTTAAAAGACCTAAACAAATGGAAAGACTGCGGTCACCCCTCGGGCTGAAGTGTGGTTTGCTGGCCTGGCGGGGGAGCATCCGCGGTAGGCCTAATTCCAAGCCACTGCCCCCATAATAGGGTGGCTGGTCAGACTCACCACCACCCCTGAAGGGAGCTCGGCATGGGCGCAGAGTGCCCTCAGGTCTACCCTTCTCGGCAGCCATGCTTCCGCGGCTGCCCCTCCTCCCGGATAGCACCACACGATGCCTTATGAGGCAACACCCTTCTTCTTCTTTCTCCCTGTGCAGGCGCAGGGCGGAAGATTCCAGTCTGCCTTTTCCCCTCCCCCCGACAGCAGCAGGAGCCAGGTGCAAGGCGGGAAACTCAAGTCTGCCCTCTACCCCAGCAACAGCAGCCACCAATCCCTAAACCCTGCCACTTCCCCCAGCAACAGCAACAGCCAATCCCTAACCACCACCCCTCCCCCTTCTGGTACCTCCCACTGACCTTTCTCCAGCAACCAATCAGAACAGGGCATGGCTTCAACCAATCAGCCTTCCCCAGCCCCTATAAAACTGTTGCCTCTCCCTCAATAAAGTTGGACTTGCGTGTTTACCTTGTCTCTGCGGTAGTTCTTCTGCCGTGCGCCTTCCAGTCCTGAGAGCCCCCGACAAGGGCCTGGCCTCCCTTGTCCCCAGTTCATCGCCTGCTTCTCCGGGTGACCCCCTCGTCGCCGGCTTCGCCGGGTGACCCCGTCAGCTGAACCGCGCAACCCCTGTGGGACTGACCCCTCATCTGCTGCCGGACTGACCCCTCGTCCCAAGTGGGACCGACCCCTCATCCCGAGCAGGACCAACCCCTCGTCCCAGGCTGGACCGACCCCTCGTCCACAGCCAGACCCCACCTCTACCAACCGAGCAAGCTGTCGCAGCTGGCACCCAGTGTGGGGCAGTGCAACCCCACCACAGCCTCACTCCATAACCTGGTGGCCACCCCCACTCTTCTCACCGTGGGGCTTCTCTCGTGCAACATTGCTGCTACCTGAGCCTTGGCTACCTCATATGATCCATGGCGGTCTGGGAGAATCACTGGATGGCTTTCTCCTTCCATGTCGGGGGCTTATACCGACCCACTTTGATTAAGAGGAGCCTTGGATTTCTCGGGAGCGTGCGCTTGCACGTCTGAAGTAACCCTACCACAGCCCTACGCCCTCCTCTCTTCTCACCCCTATCTTTTCACTCTGCATTGCTGCTCCTGAACCTTGGCGACCTCATACGATCCATGGCGGTGTGGGAGAATCGCTGGATGGCTTTCTCCTTCCATGTTGGGGGCTTATACCAACCCGGTATGATTAAGAGGCGCCGATAAAACTCTCAGGAGTGCGTGCCTGAGCACCTCCACCCCTGCCTTCACCTCTGCCTCCTCCCCTCCGCGCTTGCTACCCTTTGCCTTGCTCCACTGCTCGTCGTTCCGCCTTCCCCTCATCGCCTTCCCCTTCCTTTGGCCCGCGACCACATTTGGAGTCCCATCGGCTCCGACCCCTCATCTCACCGCGCACCTCGGCTCCCATCGCCATGCTCTCAAGGTAAGGGCCCCTTTTCTTATTGGCTCCAAAAGGCCATTAGCAATGGGTAACATCCTTTCTGCTAAGCAAGCCCCGCAAGTTCGGGCCCTCGCCGGTCTCCTAGACACTCACCGGTGTAAGATCTCTTTGAAACAGCTCCAAGTATATTGGGACCTTCTTCTCCCCTTTAATCCGTGGCTTACCATGTGTCAGCTTTGGGACCCGGATACCTATACTCGCCTTATAGATAGGGTCACTTCTGCTGTGGAGCAGGAAGGTAAAAGATTCCCTCCTGGCTTATTACCGGCGCTTTTTACCATCCGCTCCTGCCTTCAAGGCGCCCCTACCATCGACTCCCCCTGGCCGCGCCACTGCCGCCGCCGTGATTGTCAGGACAGCGACTTTAACCAGGATCCTGATCGGGATCCTGATGCCGGCTCCGACTCCGACTCTGAGTTGCTTGTCGAGCGCCTTAATAACGCACTCAAAAATTGTCCCCCTAAACAGTGTAATCTTGCAGGGCCAAGCACTGGTGAAGATGGCGAATTTCCGCCTTCTTCCTCGCTCGAAAAGGGGAAGCACTCCCAAGATGGCGGGCTTCTGCCTTCTTTGCCATCCGAAAAAGGGAGGCACTCTCAAGATGGCGGACTTCCGCCTTCTTCCTCGCTCGAAAAGGGGAGGTCCCTTTAGCCCTCCCTCCCCCCAACGACTTCCTGCCTGGGTGGGCCAGAAGCTTCCTCCCCGCCATTTTACCCCTCCACGCAGGGCGGCCCGCGGCCATCTTGTGGCACCGTTTGGGCACCGGGAGCTTCCGCCCCGCCATTTTCTCAAAGCGGTCCGCAGCCATCTTGTAGCCCACGGCCATTTTGTGGCCTGCCGCCATTTTGTAGTACCGCTGGGGATGGCCCACAGCCGTTTGTAACACCGCATGGGCAATTCTCGCGCCCTCCGCGCCAGCGGCCCCCCCCGGCTCCGCCTCCCCCTGGCAGCCCCCTCCATCCGATCCGTGGAAAGCTGCTGCACGCACGGCCCCCTCTAGCCTATTTTTGGACCCGTATTCCTCCCCCGCTGGGGCACCTCCGCCTACCTCCCTGCCACCTCCTACCACCTGCTTTCCCCTTAACGTAACTCCCACCCCTCAGCACCCCTTTCCTTGGTACCCACATGATGCAGAAAGTGTTAAGCAGCTCCGCAAGGCCGTTAAGGAGGACGGGTTAGGCCTCCTTCTCCTCCTCCACCATCGACCATTCCCTCCTACATAACCTCCAGCAGTCAATCCTCTAATCCCGTCTGTACCCCTCCTACCCCTCTACCCCTACTACAGATCCGTAACCTGCTTCTGTATCTAGTCCAAGCTACCTTTTGTACACTTAACTCCTCCAATTCTAACCTTACCGTTAGCTGTTGGCTATGCCTCTCCCCCTCACTTCCTCTCTACGAGGCCATAGCCACCAATGCCTCTTACCAATCTTCTGATAGCAGCAATCCCACCTCTTGTAATTGGAACCAAACGAAGGTAGGACTGACTATCCAATCTGTCTCTCAAAGTGGGCTTTGCGTCACCAGAATCGGAGGTGCTGTTCACCCCTCCATGAAGACTCTTTGCAACCTTACAGTCACCCCTAACGTAACCTCAAAATTTCTTTTACCCCCCAATAATACAAGATGGCTGTGTTCCTCCACAGGTCACACCCCGTGTCTTAATGTCAGTACCCTCAACTCCACCAATGAAACCTGCGTGCTTGCAATCATACTCCCCCGGGTTTTCTATCATACAAATAACCAATTCTTTGATTCCTGGCAGCACTATCTTCTTCCAGTCCATGTGCAGAAAAGAGAAATCATTCCATCCTGGACTTTTAACAAGCAGATGGACCTTATAGCCACCGAGATCAACGAGAATTGGACATTGGCCACCCTTGCTTGCAACGGCAAGATACCACCCCCCAAATTGTACATTTATATCCCCGGCATACTCACCTCCCTCTTCAGCCCCGCTTCCCTCATTGCTTACTGCCTCTTGGGCCTCGGCTACTTGTTGCTGCTGCCATCCTGGCCCTTATTTGAAAAGAAGGGGGAAATGCGGTCACCCCTCGGGCTGAAGTGTGGTTTGCTGGCCTGGCGGGGGAGCAGCCACGGTAGGCCTAATTCCAAGCCACTGCCCCCATAATAGGGTGGCTGGTCGGACTCACCGCCACCCCTGAAGGGAGCTCGGCATGGGCGCAGAGTGCCCTCGGGTCTCCCCTTCTCGGCAGCCATGCTTCCGTGGCCACCCCTCCTCCCGGATAGTGCCACACGATGCCTTATGAGGCAACACCCTTCTTCTTTCTCCCTGCACAGGCGCAGGGCGGAAGGTTCCAGTCTGCCTTTTCCCCTCCCCCCGACAGCAGCAGCAGCCAGGCCAAGGTGGGAATCTCAAGTCTGCCCTCTACCCCAGCAACAGCAGCCACCAATCCCTAAACCCTGCCACTTCCCCCAGCATCAGCAACAGCCAATCCCTAACCACCACCCCTCCCCCTCCCAGTACCTCCCACTGACCTTTCTCCGGCAACCAATCAGAACAGGGCATGGCTTCGACCAATCAGCCTTCCCCAGCCCCTATAAAACTGTTGCCTCTCCCTCAATAAAGTTGGACTTGCGTGTTTACCTTGTCTCTGCGGTAGTTCTTCTGCCGTGCGCCCTCCAGTCCTGAGAGCCTCCGACAAGGGCCTGGCCTCCCTTGTCCCCAGTTCATCGCCTGCTTCTCCAGGGGACCCCCTCATCACCAGCTTCGCCGGGTGACCCCGTCAGCTGAACCGCGCAACCCCTGTGAGACCGACTCCTCGTCTGCTGCCGGACCGACCCCTCGTCCCAAGTGGGACCGACCCCTCGTCCCAAGCAGGACCGACCCCTCATCCCAGGCTGGACCGACCCCTCTTCCGCAGCCAGACCCCACCTCTACTGACCGAGCAAGCTGTCGCAAAGACATTTTGTGTTCATGGACTGGAAGAATAAGTATCATGAAGATGTCAATCTTACCCAAACTGATTTATAGATTCATTTCAATACCAATCAAAATTCCAGCAGCCTACTTTACAGAAATAGGAAAGGCAATTATCAAATTCATTTGGAAGGGAAAGTGCACCCAAATAGCCAAAAGCATTCTCAAAAAGAAGAGCAACATGGGAGGAATTTCACTCCCTGACCTTGAAACATATTATAAAGCTACAGTGGTCAAAACATCATGGTACTGGCATAGAGATAGACACATCAATCAGTGGAATAGAATTGAGAATCCCTAAACAAACTCTTACCTATTCAGTAAATTGGTTTCTGACAAACCTCCCGAGTCCATGTTAACAGGTCAAACAGTCTCTTCAACAAATGGTTCTGGGAGAACTGGATATCTATAGTGAAAGAGGACCCCTATCTCACTCCCAAGACAAGAATCAATTCAAAATAGTTCAAAGACCTAAATATAAAAGCCAGGACCATAAAACTACTAGAAGAAAATGTAGGGGAACATCTTCAAGACTTTGTGGTAGGTGGTGGTTTCTTGGACCTTAAATCCAAAGCAAGTGCAACAAAGGAAAAAATAGATAAATGGGACCTCTTCAAAATTAAACATTTTTGCACCTCCCAGGACTTTGTTAAAAGAATGAGAAGACAGCTGACTCAATGGGAGAAAATATTTGGAAATCACATGTTTCAGATAAGGGTTTAATATCTAGGATATATAAAGAGATGTTACAATTCAACAATAAAAAGACAAGGGAAGTGGATGTGGCTCAAGCAGCTGGGCTCCCGACTACCATATAGGAGGTCCAGGTTCAATGTCCAGGGCCTCCTGGTGAATTCAAGCTGTCCCGTGTGGTGAGCTGGCCCATGTAGAGTGCTGGCCTGCATGGAGTGTTGCCCTGCACAAAGAATTGCCCTGCACAGGAGTACTACCCCATACAGGAGTGCTGGCCCATGTGGAGAGCTGGTGCAGCAAGATGACACAACAAAAAGAGACATAGAGGAGAGAGACTAAGAGGCACAGCAGAACAAGGAGCTGAGATGGCACAAGAGAATGATCACCTCTCTCCCACTCCAGAAGGGCCCAGGATTAGTTTCCAGAGCTGCCTAATGAGAACACAAGCATACACAGAAAAACACACAGTGAATGGACAAAGAGAGCAAACAATGGAGGGGGCAGAGAAATAAATAATAATAAATCTTAAAAAAAAAGACAGGCTACCCAATGAAAACATGGGCAAAAAAACCTGCATAGACATTTGTCCAAAAAAGAAATACAAATGGGGAAAAAAACACATGAAGAAACGCTCAACATCACTAATAATTAGGGGAATGCAAATCAAAACTACATTGAGATATCATTTCACACCTATCAGAATGTCCACTTTTAAAAAGACAGAAAACTAGAAGTGGTGGAGAGGATGTGGAGAGATAGGAACACTTCTTCACTGTTGGTTGGTGGGAATGCAGAATGGTACAGCCACGGTGTAGGGCTGTTTGGCAGTTCCTAAAGAAATTGAATATAGATTTGCCAAGTGACCCTGCAATACCACTACTGGGTATATACCCAGAAATGCTGAGAGCAGTGACACGAACAGACATCTGCACACCGATCTTCATAGCAGGATTACTCATGACTGCCAAAAGTTGGAAACAACCCAGGGGTCCATCAACAGATGAATGGATAAACAACTGTGGTGTAAGGTATATGATAACATTAATGAACATGGAGGACATTATATTGAGCAAAGCAAGCCAGACACAAAAGAACAAATACCATATGATTGCATTACTATGAACCAAATAAATTGCCAAGTAGTAACTTAAGTATTTACACAAGAGTGAAATCACACCAAGGGGAGATGGGTCTGAGTTGCTCTATACTGACCTTGGCTCCTGTCTGAGGACATAACAAATGTAAGTTCTGCCTAACTCTTCTGTTAAAGTATTTTCTCTACATCTCTGGTTATCCTAAAGGTCCAGCTTTGGGGTCTAACACCATCAGCCCCCAAAATTCCTGCATGCTGCTTTGCCATGTCCACTCCAAGCCCCTAGTAGCCATTGATCTGTTTTCCCTCACTGTTGCTTTCCCTTGGCAAGAATGTCAAAACTGGAATCATATGGTCTTTTCCATTTGGCTCATTCCACTTAGTATAATACATTTGAGATTCATTCATGTTGTAGAGTATATCCACAGTTGTTCCTTTTTATTGCTGGTAGTATTCCATCACATGGGTGTCCCTTAGGCTGTTTCCCAGTATGCAGCTAGAAACGCTTGTGTTCATTTCACTGGGCAAATGCCTAGGACTGGGATTGGGAAGAGGATGTTTAACTTTACAAGAAACTGCCAAACTGTTTTCCTGAAAGGCTGAGTTATTTTTCATTTCCATTTGCTCTGTATGGGAGTCCCAGCTGCCACACATCCTCACCAGTCCTTGGTATCATCAGGTTGCTGCATCGTTTGTTTGTTTGATAATTTTAGTCATTTTAATAGATGTAGGATATCTCATTGTACTTTTCACTTATATATTTCTATAACAACTAATGATATTGAGCATTTTTATGTGCTCATATGCCATCTATATGCTTTTTGAAATCTTGTGTCCAGTGTGTATTCAAATCTTTGCCCATATATATTTTTTAATAAATAAAGTACATTTTGTTTTAATGAGTAAAATAGCTTGGGGAGAAGCAAACTTGGCCCAGTAGATAGGGCATTCATCTACCACATGGGAGGTCTGCGGTTCAAACCCCAGGCTTCCTTGACCTGTGTGCAGCTGGCCCATGTGCAGTGCTGATGCATGCAAGAAGTGCCCTGCCATGCAGGGGTGTCCCCCATTTAGGGGAGTCCCACGCACAAGGAGTGCAACCCAAGGAGAGCCACCCAGTATGAAAGAAAGTGCAGCCTGCACAGGAATGGCACCACACACACGAAGAGCTGATGCAAGATGACATTAAAAAAAGAAACACAGATTCCCATGCTGCTGACAACAACAGAAGGGGACAATGAAGACACAGCAAATGGACAGAGAGAACAGACAACCAGGGGGTGGGGGGAGAGAAATAAATAAAATAAATCTCTAAAAAAAATAAAATAGGTTGGGTTTAAAGACCAATACCTTGAACATTACAAAGAAAGACAATAATCTGAAAATACAGTTTATTTCCATGTTGTGGAGAGATCCAATCAATGCAATCAATTTGCCCATATTTTTAAGAGTAGTTCTTAATTTTGATGAAGTCCAATTTATCAGTGTTTTTCTTATAAGGGAGAGGTTTTGGTATAATATCTAAATATCTTGGGAAACGGACTTTGGCCCAGTGGTTAGGGCGTCCGTCTACCATATGGGAGGTCCGCGGTTCAAACCCCGGGCCTCCTTGACCCGTGTGGAGCTGGCCATGTGCAGTGCTGATGCGCGCAAGGAGTGCCGTGCCACGCAAGGGTGTCCCCCGTGTGCGGGAGCCCCACGTGCAAGGAGTGCGCCCGTGAGGAGAGCCGCCCAGCGTGAAAAGAAAGTGCAGCCTGCCCAGGAATGGCGCCGCCCACACTTCCCATGCCGCTGACGACAACAGAAGCGGACAAAGAAACAAGACACAGCAAAACAGACACCAAGAACAGACAACCAGGGGAGGGGGGGGAATTTAAATAAATAAATAAATCTTTAAAAAAAAAAATAAATAAATATCTTTGCCTAACCCAGGATCATAAAGATATGCATCTATGTTTTCTTCTAGGAGTTTTACAGTTTTGGGTTTTACATTTAGGTCTATGATCCATTTTGTGCTAAGTTTTGTGAATAATATAAGGAGTGGGTTGAGTGTTATTTTTTTAATATAAAATGCAATTTTTCCAGTATCATTTGTTAAAAAGATTATTCTTTCTCTATTGAGTCTAGTTGAAAATCAATTGACTATATGTGCATGGGTCTATTTCTGGATTTATTGACTTTCCATAAATATTTTAGAAAGAGTTTGTCAAGTTTTAGAAAAATCCTGCTGGGATTTTGGTAGGAATTTCATTTAATCTATAGAACAGTCTGGAGAGAAATAACATCTTAATAATACTGAATTCTCTAATCCATGAACATAGCATATTTCATCACTTGTTTAAGTCTTTGATTTTTTTCACCATCTTGTGTTTAGTTTTCAGAATATAGATCTTTTACATATTTTGTGAGATTTATGCCTATTTCATATTTTATGGTATTATTATAAATGGTAATGCTATTTTAAAATTCAATTCCCAATTGTTCATTTGTGTATTGAAAAATATAATGCAGTTTTGTATATTGACCTTGTGTCTTATGACTTTGTTAAACACATTTGTAAGTTTAATATAGTATTTGTAGAATCTTTGGAATAGGCATTTATTTATTATTTATTTATTTATGTCTTGTGGCACTAGTTAGAATGTCTAATTTGAGGTTGAAAAGAAGTGGTATGGAGGAGGTGGGGCAAGATGGCATCTGAGTGAGTGCACCTTATAATCTCTCCTGCAAAGAAGCGGCTGAGTAGGGTTGGAATCCTGCTGGACTGGGCTGTTTCAGGTGTTTGCAGGGCAGGAGGTGTCTGGACGTCAATTTAGTGGGAGGGTGACAGAGAAGATTCTTGTAAAGGGTAAAATTTTGGGTATCTTTCACGGAGATCAGGGGTGCGCACGGGACATTTCCCCCTGGGGCTGGTGGCCCAGTGGCAGTGATTCCTGGAGGCTTTGCTGCACTGTGGAGTTCCCAAGCCCTGAGCAGGCTATTCGGGGGCTTGCAGGGTGGGAGGTGTCTGGAAGTCAATTTGGTGAGACAGTGACAGAGGAGATTCTTGTGAGACATGGAATTTTGGGTTTCTGACATGGAGGTCAGAGCTTCAGGCTAGAGCCCCTCCCCCTAGAACTGGTGGCCCAGCTGCAGCAGTCCCTGAATTGTTTGTAGTACAGTGGCGCCCCCAGCAGGCTGTTTCAGGGGCTTGCAGGGTGGGAGGTGTCCTGAAGTCGATTTGGTGAGACAGTGACAGAAGAGACTCTTGTGAGAGGTGGAATTTTGGGTTTCTGACACAGAGGTCAGAGTTTGCGGGCATGACCATTCCCCGTAGGGCTGGCGCCCAGCTGCAGGGATCCCTGAAGGCTGTGTTGTGCTGTGGAGCTCCCAGGCCCCCTGTTAACCAGATGCATGGTTTCCACATCTGTGTCTCCTAAACCCTAGTGGCCCACACTCCAGAGACACACACCTCTTGAGTCTGCAATATCACAGATTTCCCATCCCTGAATCCACCACACCCTGAGGTCTATATGAGGTCCCTGATTGTCCTAGCCCTCAGCATTTGTGGTTTTTTTTTCTTTTTCTCATTTTCCTTTTTTTTTTTTATTGTCTTGGTTGCTAATATTGCATTATCTCCTGGTCTTTTCTTCCATAGTATGACCCAAGGTCCTTTTACATTTATTTAGGGTTTTTTTTTTCTTTTCTTTTTCTCACTTGTTTCTTGCCCTTTTCTTTGCCCACCTCCCTTTCTTTCTTCTCTTTTTTTCTTTTCCCTCTTTTTCTTCTTATTTTATTTTATTTTATTTATACAATAGGTGCTGCAGGGAGCACCTCACATTTGCTGTGATTCCTCAGTCTCCATCCTCCTTTCTGTGTGAATTGATTTTGGCCACCTACACTATCCCCTTTCCCCCACATCTTGCTACCCTCCATCATCTACTGTCTCTCTTACATTCCACCTCCCTTTCTTTGGTCCCCAAATTGTCTAACTTTTAATTTCTAATACCTTTGTTCTGCTTTCTGTCTTTTATCCACTCTTGAAACTATTGTCTTTCTTTTCTCTTTCCCTCTCTCGTGAAAACACTGGCTTTTTAATTCATACTATATTCCCCCCATATTCAGTTGACTATCTCATTATAGGTACTCTACTTACTGCTATAACTCTACACAACTTACATGAGTTTAATATCCATTCTCCCAGATCTCACATTGTTGCTCTGTTAACATTTATTACCAATACTACTTTACACATTTTCTTTTCTTACACAATTTCCTTTCCCTGGCCCTAATATTTTCCTTCAAAGTGAACTTAGCCAGCAACAAGAAATTAGAGTACAAAGAACAAAGTAACAAAGAGAAGACATAACACTTATGCAAGAACAACAAGTAATTAATCCCCAAGATTAGACAAAGAAGCTAAGGAACTGATTAAACCTGTCTAGATAAAATGATGACCAGACAGCAACAAAAAACTACAAACCAAACCAATAATCAGGAAAACATGGCTGAATACAATGAACAAACTAAAAACCAGAAAGGGGAGCAGAACATCAAACAAGTAATTAAAGATCTCAAAATGTATATTAGAGACCAACTTAATGAAGTAAAGGAAGAGTTTAACAATATGAAGAAAACACTTGGAGAGGAAATTGCAGACATATGCAAAAAGAAAACAGATATGATGGTGATGAACACCACAGTTCAAGAAATCAAAAATACACTCTCAGCAAGTAGCAGCAGATTAGAAGGGGAAGAAGAGAGAATTAGTGATGTGGAAGACAGTACATCTGAAATCAAACAGATAGTAGAATTGATCAATAAAAAGATAGAGAAAATCCAGCTAGGACTTAGGGACCAGAATGACAATGCAAAACACACTAACATACGTATTATAGGCATCCCAGAAGGTGAAGAGAAGGGAAAGGGGACAAAAGGGGTGTTGGGGGAAATAATGTCTGAAAACTTCCCAAATCTACTGAGAGAGATGGATGTACATGTCCAATAATCACAATGCACTCCAAACATCATAAACCCCAACAGGCCCACCCCAAGACATATACTTGTCAAATGATCCAATGCTCAAGACAAAGAGAAAATTCTAAAAGCAGCAAGAGAAAAGAAAACCATCACATACAAGGGAGGCTCCATGTGATTAAGTTCTGATTTCTCATCTGAAACCATGGAAGCAAGAAGGCAGTGGTATGATATAGTCAAGATACTAAAACAAAAAAATTTCCAACCACGAATACTCTACCCAGCTAAACTAGCATTCAAAAAGGATGGAGATTTCAAAATATTCACAGATAAACAGAAATTGAAAGAGTATGCCAACAAGAAACCTCCCCTTCAAGAAATACTAAAGGGAGTTCTGCAAGAAGAAAGGGAAAAACAAGAGAGGCAGAGTTGGAGGAGAGTGTAAGAGCAACAAAAAAGACAAAAAGAGAAGGGAAAAAACAAACAAAATATGACAAACACAAATCCAATCAAAATATGGCTAACATAAATAATTCCTTGAAAGTAATAACACTTAATGTCAATGGATTAAATTCACCTATCAAAAGATTCAGACTGGGACATTGGATAAGGAAATATGACCCATCTATATGCTGTCTACAAGAAACACATCTTAGACCCAGGGATTCATGAAGGCTGAAAGTGAATGGTTGGAAAACAATCCTACAAGCAAACAATAACCAAAAAAAGGCAGGAGTAGCTATATTAATATCAGACAAAATAGACTTTAAATGTGAAACAATCGTGAGAGATAAAAAAGGATACTACATATTAGTGAAAGGGACAATCTCTCAAGAAGAATGAACAATCATAAATATTTATGCTCCTAACAAGGGCGCCTCCAAATATGTGAGGCAAACACTGGAAAAACTAAGTAGAAGAATAGATGCCTCTACAATTATAGTGGGAGATTTTAACACACCGCTCTCAACTTTGGACAGAACATCTCAAAAGAGAATCACTAAAGAAACAAAACATTTGAACAGTATATTAGAGGAGCTGGATCTAATAGACATATACAGATCATTACACCTGAATACAGCAGGATATACATTTTTCTCAAGTGCATATGGATCATTCTGCAAGATAGATCATATGCTATGTGACAAAGAAAGGCTGAATGAATTCAGAAAGATCAAAATCATATAAAATAATATCTCTGACCACAATGCAGTGAAGCTGGAAATCTGCAAGGGCCAGAGGCCCAGATTTTACACTAAGATATGTAAATTAAACAGCACACTCTTAGAAAAACAGTAGGTCAAAGAGGAAATCTCAAAAGAAATTAATAACTACCTTGAAATTAATGATAATGATACCACAACATACCAAAACTTATGTGCCACACCACCATTTCATCTCCTTCTGCCATTTTGTCTAGTAAATCTAGAGTTACCATATATAGACATGTTGCTGTCCCAACCAATCAGATAATGTTTCTGTGTTCACCCTATATAACTCCCATCCACTACCCCTTCCCCAGACTTGCTCGCAGATCATGCATAAGCCTGTGCACCCTGGCTCCCCTACTTCTGCCAATAAAGCTGTCTATTTCTCCTGGCCAGTGGCTTGTGTGAGTTTGTAGCATGATTCCCTTCGCTGACTAGCAGCCCCAGCCAGCAGTCTCTGGTGCACAGCTGCTGAGGTGTGTTGACAGCCCGCGGTTCATGAAGGCGGTGCGAGGAAGGCTTCCAACAGTCACTGCGGTGGTGGAGAAAGCGAAACCAACATCCGTGCCGGTGGCACGACTCCCCCCCAACACTTATGGGATGCAGCAAAAGCAGTACTGAGAGGGAAATTTATAGCCATAAACTCATACATCAAAAAAGAAGAAAGAGAAAAATTTAAGAATTAACTGTACATTTGAAGGAATTAGTAAAAAAACAACAAAGTAACCCCAGAGGAAGAAGAAAGAAAGAAATAACAAAGATAAGAGCAGAAGTAAATGAAACAGAAAATAAGAAAGCACTTGAAAAGATAAACAAGATCAAGAGCTAGTTTTTTTTTTAAGATTTATTTATTTAATTCCCCCCCTCCCCCGGTTGTCTGTTCTCTGTGTCTATTTGCTGCATCTTGGTTCTTTTGTCCACTTCTGTTGTAGTCAGTGGCACCGGAAGTGTGGGCGGTGCCATTCCTGGGCAGGCTGCACTTTCTTTTGTGCTGGGCGGAAGAGCTAGTTCTTTGAGAAGATCAATAAAATTGATAAACCCTTAGTGAGAGTAACAAAGAAAAAAAGAGAGAAGATGCAAATACACAAAATAAGAAATGAGAAAGGAGATATCACCACTGACCCCACAGAAATAAAGACTATCATAAGAGGATACTTTGAAAAACTATTTTGCAACAAAAATGACAATTCAGAGGAAATTGAAAAATTCCTAGAAACACAAAAGCAGCCTATATTGATGAAAGAAGTTGATGATCTCAACAAACCAATCACAAGTAAAGAGATAGAATCAGTCATTAAAAACCTCCCAACTAAGAAGAGCCCAGGGCCAGACGGCTTCACAGGTGAATTCTACAAAACATTCCAGAAAGAACTAACACCAATCCTGATGAAACTCCTCCAAAAAATCGAACAGAAGGAACATTACCAAACTCATTCTATGATGCCAACATTACCCTAGTGCCAAAGCCAAACAAAGACACCACAAGAAAAGAAAATTACACACCAATTTCTCTAATAAACCTAGATACAAAAATACTTGCTAACCATATTCAACAACACATTAAATGAATTATACACCATGACCAAGTGGGATTCATTCCAGGTATGCAAGGATGGTTCAACATAAGAAAATCAATCAATGTAATACACCATATAAACAAATTGAAGGAAAAAAATCACATGATTATATCTATAGATGCAGAAAAGCACTTGACAAAATACAGCACCCTTTCTTGATAAAAACACTCCAAAAGACTGGAATACAAGGAAATTTTTTTGAACATGATAAAGAGTATATATGAAAAACCCACAGCCACCATTGTTTACAATGGTGAAATCCTAAAATCCCTCTAAAACCAGGAACAAGACAAGGATGCCCAATCTCTCCCCTTCTATTTAACATTGCCTTAGAAGTACTTGCTCGAGCACTGAGGCAAGAACCAGATATAAAAGGCATTCAAATTGAAAAGGAAGAAGTCAAAATTTCATTTTTGCAAATGACATGATCCTATATATACAAAACCCTGAGAGGTCTACAACAAAGCTTCTAAAACTCATAAATGAGTTTAGTAAAGTCTCAGGTTATAAGATCAATGCACAAAAATCAGTAGTATTTCTATAAGCCAATAATGAGCAAGTTCAGGGGGAAATCAAGAAACAAATAACATTTACAATAGTCAATAAAAGAATCAAATACCTAGGAATAAATTTAACTAAAGATGTAAAAAACTTATACACAGAGAACTACACAACACTGTTCAAAGAAATCAAAGAAGACCTAAATAAATGGAAGAATATTCCCTGTTCATGGATAGGAAGACTAAATATTATTAAGATGTCTGTCCTACCAAAACTGATCTACACATTCAATGCAATCCCTATAAAAACCAACACAGCATTCTTTAAGGAACTAGAAAACTAACTATGAAATTTATTTGGAAAGGAAAGAGGCCCCAAATAGCCAAAGACATATTGAAAAAGAAAAATGAAATTGGTGAATCACACTACCTGAGTTCAAAACATACTACAAAGCTACAGTAGTGAAAACATCATGGTATTGGCATAAGGAGAGACACACAGAACAATGGAACTGAATTGAGAGTTCTGATATAGATCCTCATATATATAGCCATATAATATTTGATAAAGCCACCAAACCCTCTCACTGGGAGAGAATGGCCTATTCAACAACTGGTGCCTGGAGAACTGGATATCCATATGTAAAAGAATGAAAGAGGATTACCATCTCACACCTTATACAAAAATCAACTAAAGATGGATCAAAGACTGAAATATAAGCGCCAAGACCATAAAGACTTTGGAAAGCAGTTTAGGGAAGCATATACAAGACCCTGTAATAGGAAATGGCTTCATGAACGTCACACCAAAAGCACGAACAGCAAAACAACAAATAGATAAATGGGGCCTCCTCAAAATTAAAGCCTTCTGCACCTCAAAGGAGTTTGTCAAGAAAGTGAAAAGAGAGTCTAAACAATGGGAGAAATTATTTAGTAACCATATATCGGATAGGAGGCTTATAACTTGCATATATAAAGAACTCCTATATCTTGAACATAAAAACATAAACAACCTATTTAAAAAATGGGAAAAAGATTTAAACAGACACTTCTCCAAAGAAGAAATACAAATGGCTAAGAAGCACATGAAAAAATGCCCAAATCTCTAGCTATGAGGGAAATGCAATCAAAACTACAATGAGATACCCTCTTATTCCCATAAGATTGGCAGCTCTGAAAAAAAAAAAGACAAGAAATGCTGCAGAGGATGTGGAGGAATGGGAACACTCATCCACTGCTGGTGGGAATGAAGAATGTTCCAGCCATTCTGGAGGACAGTTTGGCAGTTTCTCAAAAACCTAACCATAGATTTGCCATATATATATCCAGGTAATCTAAATCTCTGGACTGACCATATGATAGCCAGGACCTGAGTCTCAACAGAATTCAGCTCCTACACTCTGGTTTATTGGACTTACCCCACTCAGCTAACAGATGGAGTTGAAGAAGATCAACCACCACACCATGGAGCCAAGAATGCCTACAACTGAAAGCAGGAAGATTGCATCCAGCATTCATGTGGAATCTAAGCCCCCTTTTGACATAGATGTGGAATGGACACAACCAATCCAAGGTTCACAGGATGGAGGAATAAAAAATGGATTAGAGTGGACTTACTGATATTCTATTCATGAACTATTGTGATTAGTAATTGAAGAAAATGTGGCATTGGTGTGGAGAAAGTGGCCATGGTGGCTGCTGGGTGTGGGGAATGGGAGGAAGAGATGAGATGTGGAGGCGGTTTCGGGACTTGGAGTTGTCCTGGGTGGTTCTGCAGGGACAATTACCGGACACTGTAGGTCCTCCCATGGCCCACTGGATGGAACATTGGAGAGTGTGGGATATTGTGGCCGCTGCTGCGGTACCGCGGGCGGGTTGCTGCCGCGCGGGCGGGTCGCTGCCGGGGATCGGGCCTACGCCACGGCCGGACCGGGGCGGCAGCGGGCGGCTCAAGGCCTGGGGGACGCGGGGTTCGATGGAAGAAGAACCACGGAGACGAGGTCTATGCGCAGGTCTGATTTTATTCGGGAAGTACATGGGGTTTTATAGTCTCGTGGAGGCGGGGAGGTTGTGGGAGGGGCATGTCCGTGGGGCAGCTGAGGATTGGCTGCAGAGGCAAGGGCGGACCTGCGGTTTAGGACGCAAGCCATTGATGGCAGAGGGGGTTGTTTCCGAGGTTGTGCCGGGGTGGAGGCGGGATGAGGGCGGTTGGAATGAGGCGGGGAGAACAGCGATCGGCTGGGAGGGGGAAGATAACAGTGGCTGGGAGGAGGGGCAGAGGGAGGCAGCAGCACAAACTGCTGCTGAGAAGGGCCATAATACAGGGAGGTTACGAGGAACAGGCGGGCAAAGTATAAGGAAGCGAAAGGCAGGGTGGGAGCAGGGGACAATTGCTCCCTCTTTCGAAAATAAGAACGCACAGGTTTTGTGGGATTGACATTTTGTGGGGAGGAAAGATGAGGGGGGTGAGAGGAGGGGAAATAGGAGAGAAAGGAATGAGGAGGGGCTACCGGCAGGGGGCGTGGGGGCACGAGGGGGGCGTGAGCAGAGGGGAGGGCGGCTGAAATGCCCGATTCCCCATGCGGAGGGCAGAGAACCCGTACCTGCAGCTCGAGGCGACCACGATGGGCCCTATCGATGGCCGCCTCCTGCCACCTCCGTGAGCCACACCTGGGCATGCCGGGCCTCCTCGGGAAGGGGATGGCTTTGGGAGAGGACTAGGACAGCTGTGGCCAAGAGCCTTTGCCGCTCTCGGTGCTGGCGAACGGACTTGCGGATACAGCAGGCGAGGCCTAGGAGGAGGAGGAGAAGGAGGAAAAGGAAGGCGTAGAGGAGGAGGCTGGAGGGTTGGAAAAGGGAGAGGAATTTTTGGAGCACGTCTCTAAGGAGGGAAGCTGAGAGGGTTGGGGGCTTGATGGATTCGAGGGTGAGGATGTGTTGCTGGAGGGAGTGGGTGTAGTTGCAAGGCGTCGAGGGGAATAGGGATGGAGACATTTGGCAACGACGAGGAGACAGGAAGGGCGAGGGGGTCGCAGCTTTCTGGGAGGAAGTCGCAGTTGGGGGAGTACATGGTGGGGAGGGTGGGGGAGTGAGGGGAGAGAAAGAGGAAATCAGGCGGTTGAAGAAGGGCGGCCCAAAGGGGTGTGGCCTGGGCTGAGGAGGCTAAGGAGAGCATAATGATGAGAAGGTGTAGGAGGGGGGGTGGTAGGAGGGCGCGGGGCAGGGGAGGCGCGAGCATGACGGAGAAGCTGGAGAATTTGTTGCTCGATGGAGGCATCTTCGAGGGAGAGACGGCTCAAGCGGTGGACAAGAAGACGACGTCGAGGTCGCTCGCGGCGGGAGAGAGCTGGCGTGGTCCCTGCGGGTGATGGCGCAGGAGGGGCAGACTCAGGCGGGCTCGACTGGGCAACTGGAGGTGTCATCTGCAATGACAAGAGGAGAAAGACCTCACGGGGGGGGGGTGAGATGCGGAGAAGGGCCGTCATTACGGCAGGGGGGAGTCATCAGGGGGAAGGGGGTCGGGAGGCGGAAGGTCGGCAGGGCCCTGCGGGGTGCCTTTCCCGCATCGCAGGCAAGGAGTGGAGGGTGCGCAGGGAGCGGGGGCTGCTGATGGCGGCTCCATGCCCCGAGGGGCCGGGCGCGGCGGTGCCGGGAGGTTAGGGCACTCCCGTGCGAAGTGGCCTAGCTCGCCACAACGGAAACATGTATTGGTGGTTTGGACGGCGGCAACAAGGGCGGCAGCGAGGGCGGTGGTTTGGCCAGAGACTCCGGAGCAAGCAAGGACCCAGTCTTGGAGGGGCCTGTCACGAAGGGGACGGATAATGGCCTTGCAGGCTGGATTAGCTCCCTCTTGTAGGAGATCTTTGACGAAGGACTCCTTAGCGGCGGCGCCGGTGACGTGTCTCTCGGCCGCGGCTTGCACGCGTGCCATGAACTCGTTGAAGAGCTCTTCAGGCTTTTGGAAGAGTTTGGCGAGGGGCTCAGGGGCGGCTGCGGCGCAAGAGCGGAAGGCTTTGAAGACACAATCGCGAAGCTTGACGAGCATTGTCGGGGAGCTGGGTATCGATGAGCACGTCGAGATGGGCTCTCCAGTCAATAAACTGGCCGGGTGAGAGGACAGCACGGGCAAGGGAAATCCAGTCATAAGGAATACAGCGGGGAATGGCCATACGCTCAAGGAGATCTTGGGCGTGGGGGCTGGCGAGACCGTCTTCCTTGATTGCGGTACGAAGCATTTGTAAGTCTTTGGGCGAGAAGGGGATCCAAGCTTGTGGGTTTTGCGGAGTGCGAGCAGGATTGAGGGGGAACATCTGAGCCAGAGGCGGAGTGGGAGCGGTGAGAAAGGTGGTGTCATACGCTGGCGGAGGAGGATTCCCGATGCTCCCGCTATTGCTGGGGCAGGCGGGAGGTGAAGCGGGCCATGAAGGTGAGGCATTGGCGGTGCCACCGGGCGCCGGCCAGGAGGGCGCGGCGGCAACGGTGTTTCTGATTGGCCAAGATGGCGGCACGGTGACATCACGCCTGACATCACTTCTGGCCTCGGGCCAAGATGACGGAGTGGCCACGTCACTTTCAGGTACAGGCCAAGATGGCACCGGAGGCTCTGCCGGTTTAGCCGAAGATGGCGGCCGGCAGGCATCCGGGACGGGACCGGATGGCAACGAGACAGGAAGAGGCGGGTAAGGGCGGGAAGAGGGCGCCGAGGAAGAAGAAGGAGGAGGTGCGCCATGTTGGCATTGTTTGCAGGACGCGGTGGGGGGGGGGAGAAGGCGGGGGGTCGCCATGTTGGTTGGGGTCCGGATCGGAGGCTGTGGGGGGATCCAGTTCGAGCGCGGCCTCTAGCTGGGCGGACAGAGAACCAGTATCGTCGTCTCCATCAGGATCGCAGGTGAGAGGGTGGCTAGGCTCACAGGCGAGAGCGGAGGCAGGGGAGGGCACACCTTGGAGACAGGCGCGGATAGCGACGAGGGTCGGGATAAGGCCGGGGGGAAACTGCTTGCGATCGTGCTCCATAGCGGATGTCACCTGCTGAATTAAACGTTCGTAGGTCTCTGGGCTCCAGAGAGCACAGGTGACGAGCCAAGGGTTAAAGGGTAGGAGAAGGTCCCAATACCGCTGTAGCTGACGGAGAGAGACCTTCATGTGGTGAGTTTCTAAAAGGGCCGCGAGTAAACGTACTTGAGGGACTTGGCGGGACGAGAGAGAGGCTCCCATTGTGACGGAGGGTTCAGGAGGGGGGTAGACTCGCTGTCGCTGAGGCCGGGTTAGGTTCACGGATGGGCTGGGACGGCGGAGAGGAAGGGAACAGCGCCGGAGAGTCCCTACCTTGAGCGGCGGCACGGGAGGACGGCGATGGGTCCCGTGCGGGAGATCGAGCGGCTGGCCGGCCAAACAGGAACGCGAAGATGTCGCTCCACCGCATACAGAAGGGAGCGGTGGTCCCTGTGCGGTGGTCCCTGTTCGGGCGCCACCTGTGGCCGCCGCTGCGGTACCGCGGGCGGGTTGCTGCCGCGCGGGCGGGTCGCTGCCGGGGATCGGGCCTACGCCACGGCCGGACCGGGGCGGCAGCGGGCGGCTCAAGGCCTGGGGGACGCGGGGTTCGATGGAAGAAGAACCACGGAGACGAGGTCTATGCGCAGGTCTGATTTTATTCGGGAAGTACATGGGGTTTTATAGTCTCGTGGAGGCGGGGAGGTTGTGGGAGGGGCATGTCCGTGGGGCAGCTGAGGATTGGCTGCAGAGGCAAGGGCGGACCTGCGTTTAGGACGCAAGCCATTGATGGCAGAGGGGGTTGTTTCCGAGGTTGTGCCGGGGCGGAGGCGGGATGAGGGCGGTTGGAATGAGGCAGGGAGAACAGCGATCGGCTGGGAGGGGGAAGATAACAGTGGCTGGGAGGAGGGGCAGAGGGAGGCAGCAGCACAAACTGCTGCTGAGAAGGGCCATAATACAGGGAGGTTACGAGGAACAGGCGGGCAAAGTATAAGGAAGCGAAAGGCAGGGTGGGAGCAGGGGACAGGATATGATGTGGGCCATTGACCATGAGGTGCAGCAATGCTCAGAGATGTATTCACCAAATGCAATGAATGTCTCATGATGATAGAGGAGAATGTTGCTATGGGGGGAGTAGTGGGGTGAGTGGGATGGGGGGTATATGAGGATCTCATATTTTTTGAATGTAATATTTAAAAAATGAATAAAGAAAAAAAAAACCCAACTAACCATAGCTTTGCCATATGACCCAGCAATTCCACTGCTGGGTATATATCCAGCAGAACTGAAAACAAGGACACAAACAGTTATATGCACACCAATGTTCATAGCAGCATTGTTCTCTATCGCCAAGAGTTGAAATCAACCCAAATGCCCATCAACAGATGAATGGATAAATAAAATGTGGTATGTACATACAATGGAATACTACTCGGCTTTAAGAACAAATGCACTACAAACACACGTGATAACATGGATGAATCTTGAGAACCTTATGTTGAGTGAAGCAACCCAGGCATTGAAGGACAAATACTACATGACCTCAATGATATGAAATAAGTAAACCAAGCTGCCTCAGAGAGCTAGAGACTGGATGATAGGTTTACAGGAAATCAGGGGGTAGAGGAAGGATGTAAGCTGACATCTACATGGGTGAAATCTATGACAAGTTGGAGGTAAGTGTGCGTACAAGTAAGGGATAGAATGGGTCATAGGGTTACCTTTGGGTGGGGCTTTGCAGGCTTGAGGGGGGATGGGGATGGGAGGATGGGTAATATTGTCCAAGAAATGGGGGGAGGGTGGGGCAACATACGAACATAGGAGATTGTCAGGTGTTCGTTGAGAGTATAATGCTGAGAAAACCTTTTCAAAATATAATAAGAAAAGTTACCTGTTTAAGATACTTAAAGGGGATAATCTGATGCAGGACAGACTCCTAGGGAATATGTGAATGCTCATTTTGCCAGAGTGGGATATAGCATTGGGAAGAGACCCATATAATGAGAGTGAAGGTATACCCACATCCTGGGGAGGACTGATGCCATCAAATAGAGGGAACTGTGTCTCTCAAGAGAAATGGTGTCACCCAGAGCATTAGGGCAGTTGAGCATGTCAAGCCCTCAACACTGTTGCAAGTATCTCTGAACATGGCTCTTCAAGAAATGAAGATTGACTGTCACTGTGGGCCCTAAGGGGAGGGGAAATGAGGTATTGAATAGATGTAACCAATGTAACTGTGTGGGCAATAGAAGTGTTTCACAAGAATATGCAAGGATGGATATAAGACATGTAAAATTACACCAAAAATATATAGGGGCTGAAAGGATAAAATGTAAATCATAACGTAAAACATAAGATAACTAAAAATTTAGAAAATTGTATAGTCTAAAATATAAACCACAATGTAAACACAAATGTTACCTTGTTTTAAAGCTATTGTGTCAATATCTGTACATCAGTTTCAGTAAATATGGTATGAATATGTTAAAAGATTATTGCTCTGGAAGGGGAAAGGTTTTATGTTGGACATGTGGGAGTACTGTATATTGTATATATGAATTACTGTGATCTAAAACTCTTGTGAAGATAAGCTTAATAATTAGAAAAAAAAGAAAAGAAAAAGATAGGATATAGAATTTTTCCAAATTAATATGTATTCTATATCTAACCTTTAAACTCATCGCTATATTCCATTTTACTATTAAGGGAACCTGGCAATATATTGGGCTTCACTTTTCAGGAAGTTTTGGATCACAAAGAGGTTCAACAATGGCATCAGAGGAATACTGGTATGGGATGTTATTAACAGGGGACACATGGCTGGAAGGGAATTCTACATGGCATATATCCAGGGTACATAAAAATGTTTGGATATTTTCATAGTGGAAACAATTAAAAACAACAACTGAGGGAGTGCTGACTTCCTAGCCAGGGGAGCTCTATCACAGACCCTAAAGGAACAGAAACAATCCCTCAAGTGCAACAGCAAAGACCAAAAAGGAATGAAGGTCCAACAATGAGCCCCTGATGCTAATGACTATGCTTGTGAGCCTGTGCACCTGAAATAAGAACAAGGCCTAGAGCAGCAGTGTGCCTAAGAGTTACATCCTGAGAACCTCTGTGTTGCTCAAATGTGGCCAGTCTCAAAGCCAAATTCAGCATGTAATGCGCTGCCTTCCCCCCCAGTGTGGGACATGACTCCTGGGGATGAGCCTCCCTGGCAATGAGGGATTACTACCAAGTACCAGCTGATGATGTAACCAGAAAATGACCATGAATAAAAGGTTCAACTTGGACCAGCAGAATATCTCTGTCTACATATAATAACAGGAGTTAAAAATGCTTTTTGGCCTAAATCAAGGGGGAAATGGAAAGGACAAATGAGTTTACAAGGCTATGAGTCTCTAAAAAAGAGCCAGGAGTTTATCAGAGGGGTTGCCCTTATGCATACCTGAGCAGAGTCCCAGAGACAGATCAAGTAGATACAACCCCAGGTATTGGTTCTTCTGAGGGCTACAGAGACCATAGGTTTTATGGTCATGGCAGATTGAGTTCAGTGCCATGTCAGTTGGCCCTTCTTTAGAGTTGGTGTTTCTGTGTGATGGAGCTGGACTCAGATGTGATCTCTTCACAAGCCTTTCCTGTTACCTTACCAGAATTGTAGTTGGTGCTGGGGTTTAATATATACCCAGGGGGTCTGAATCTCTGGACTGACCATATGATAGCCAGGACCTGAGTCTCAACAGAATTCAGCTCCTACACTCTGGTTTATTGGACTTACCCCACTCAGCTAACATGGAGTTGAAGAAGGTCAACCACCACACCATGGAGCCAAGAGTGCCTACAACTGAAAGCAGGAGGATTGCATCCAGCATCCATGTGGAATCTAAGCCCCCTTTTGAGATAGATGTGGAATGGACACAACCAATCCAAGGTCCAAAGGATGGAGGAATAGAATATGGATTATAGTGTACTTAATGATATTCTATTCAAGAACTATTGTGATTAGTAATTGGAGAAAATGTGATATTGGTATGGAGAAAGTGGCCATGGTGGCTGCTGGGTGTGGGGAATGGGAGGAAGAGATGAGATGTGGAGGCAGTTTCGAGACTTGGAGTTGTCCTGGGTGGTTCTGCAGGGACAATTACCGGACACTGTAGGTCCTCCCATGGCCCACTGGATGGAACATTGGAGAGTGTGGGCTATGATGTGGACCATTGACCATGAGGTGCAGCAATGCTCAGAGATGTATTCACCAAATGCAATGAATGTCTCATGATGATAGAGGAGAATGTTGCTATGGGGGGAGTAGTGGGGTGAGGAGGGAGTGGGGTATATGGGGGCCTCATTTTTTAAAATGTAATATTTTAAAGATGAATAAAGACAAAAAGAAAAGAAGTGCTATGAATGGATAGCCTTGCCTTGTTCTTCATTTTGGTGGGGAATGAGATCAGTTAGTCTTTGATCATTAATTAGTCTTTGTCTATCCATTTTTTTCCTTTTAAAATTTATTTATTTCTCTCCCCTTCTCACTGACCCCCATTGTCTTCTCTCTGTGTCTATTCACTGTGTGTGTTCTTCTGTCTCCTCTTGGATATTTGTCAACAGCAGTAGAAATCTGTGTCTCTTTTTGTTGCATCATCTTGCTGCATCAACTCTCCATGTGTGCAGTGCCACTGCTGGGTGAGCTGTGCTTTTTTCACGTGGGATGGCTCTCCTTTACAGAGTGCACTCTTTGTGCGTTGGGCTCCACTATGCGGGGGACACCACTGCGTTGCATGGTAGTCCTTGCACACATCAGCACTGTGCATGGGCCAGCTCACCACATGAATCAGGAGGCACTGGGTTTGAACCCTGAGCCTCCCATGGGGTAGGCAGATGCTCTATCAGTTGAGCCAAATCTGCTTCCCAGTCATTGGCTATCTTAAAGGAATTTTTCCATTTCATCTGATTTGTCAAATATATGAGCATAGAATGGTTCCTAGCAGTCTCTTATTATCTTTTCAATGTCTATAGGGTCTTTAGTGATGTCCCCTCTTTTGTTACCATTATTTGCATCTTGTCTTCTCTCTTTTTTTCCTCGGTCATACTGGCTAGAGGTTTATCAATTTTATTGATCTTTTCAAAGAACTGTTTTTTTGGTTTCCTTGATATTCTCTATTGTTTTCCTATTTTCAACTTTGTTGGTTTCTGCTTTCATCTGTATTTTCCTACAGTTTAATTTGCTCCTTCCCCTCACCCACTGTTGTTTGCTCAGATGAAAGCTTATATAACTGGTTAGAAACAATTTTTTTTGTCTAATCTATGTGTTTAATGGTATAAATCTCCCTTTAAGACTGTTTTACCTGCATTCCACAAGTTTTGGCACATTGCTTTTCTTTTTCTTCTTTTCCAAATATTTCTAATGTCCCTTATAGTTTCCTCTTTAATCTGTGGACTTTATATATGGTGGGTGTATTAGTCAACCAAATGAGTGCTGATGCAAGATACCAGAAATTGGTTGGATTTTATAAAGAGTATTTGTTGGAGGTAGGAGGTTACAGATACCAGGTCATAAAGCATAAGTTACTTCTCTCACCAAAGTCTATTTGGAGCAAGATGTCTGCCAATGTCAGTGAGGGTTCAGACTTCCTAGGTTCCTATGTTCCTGGGGCTTGCTATTCTCTGGGGTCAAGGTTCCTTTCTTCCTGGGGCTGGCTTCTCCTTCTTCTGTGACCTTAATTTCCAGGGCTCCAGCTTAAGTCTTCAGCATCAAACTCCGACATCAAAACTCCAACATCATACTTGTACCGGAACTGTAGTTGGTGCTGGGGTTTAGTGTATACCCAGGGGACCTGAATCTCTGGACTGACCATGTGATAGCCAGGCCCTGAGCCTCAATAGACTTGCAACTCCTACACTCTGGTTTATTGGATTTATCCCACTCAGCTAACATGGAGGTGAAGGTCAACCACACCAGAGAGCCAAGAGTGCCTACAACTGAAAGCAGGAGAATTGCATCCAGCATCCACGTGGAATCTAAGCCTCCTCTTGATATAGATGTGGAGTGGACACAACCATTCCAAGGTCCACAGGATGGATGAATAGAATATGGATTAGAGTGGACTTACTGATATTCTATTCATGAACTATTGTGATTAGTAATTGAATAAAATGTGGCATTAGTGTGGAGAATGTGGCCATGGTGGCTGCTGGGGGTAGGGAGTGGGAGGAAGAGATGAGATGTGGAGGGCATTTTCAGGACTTTGTATGTCCTCCCATGACCCACTGGGTGGAATGTGGGAGAGTGTTGGCTATGGTGTGGACCATTAACCATGAGGTGCAGCGATGCTCAGAGATGTATTCACCAAATGCAATGAATGTCTTCTGATGATGGAGGAGATTGTTGTTATCAGGGGAGGAGAGGGATGAGGGGGGTGAGGGGTATATGGGGACCTCATATTTTTTTAATGTAATATTTAAAAAATAAAGACAAAAAAAAAAAATCCAACATCAGAAACCCTCAACTCTGTTCTTTGCCATACCTTTTATCTGTGAGTCCCCACTCTCAATGCCATAATCATAACTGAATCATTCCCAGGTACAGATCAGATTACAAGCACAATTCAATATCTACATTTTTAATTCATGACCATATCAAACTGCTACATTCCACCCTATGAATTTCAAAAGGACATTATAATATTCAAAAATACCTTAAATCAGTAACAATGCAAGTGCTAAATCATATCACAACCAATTTAAAGAAATACAGTTTGTCTTGGGGGCAAAGTCCTGTCTGTTACAGACATCCGAAACTTACAAAACAATTTATCTGTCTCCAATACTCAAATGGACAGACATAGGGTAAACATTTTCATTACACTAAGGAGAAATTGGGAGGGAAACATGAGTCATGGGTCATCTACAGTTCAATAAACCTGCAGGGCATCCTCCATTTGTATTCAGTGTGAGAGTCATTCTTAAGAAGATAGTTTCTTCTCCTTGGGGCCATATGGGAACCCACCCTTTCCACAGGCCTGCCCAACAGCCATTTCCTTGGTTCCACCCTCATCAAGCATCTGGGTGTCAACCAAGCAACCGACCTCTCCCTCCAAGAGTGTTGGGGTGATTACCACACCTTATCCAATCTTTGACTTAGTCTTAACCCACCTAGAAAGTGATGTGAAGAAAACATTCCCCCTAACCTTTGGCATACAGGCTCAACCCTCTCAGAGCAATGAGTTGACCACCTGGCCTTCCCTAAGCTTTGGGGGACAGGTCCACCCCTCTCAGACCTGTGGGGTACTGACCTTAACCACCCCAATCCTTGGGGAATGTGCTCCACCTCTCTGTACCCTGAAGCAGCAAAACTCCCAGAACATTGGGTGGGAACATCCACCCTCTTCAATTGCTGGGGCAAAATTACCCTCTCTGGACAAATAGGTGGGATTCCTTTCTTGGTCCAAGGTGATGTCCTAATTCCAGATCTCAGCTTCCATGGTTTTCCTCTTAAAGCTCTTTATTTCTCCTTCAGTTTCTCCTTTCCATGTCCCTTTTATTCCAGGCAGACAGTGGTTTTGTTCATACAGCTCTCTCAAAAATTCTGTTGGTTTAGCCATCAGACAGTATGACTTTCCACAAGTCTTTCCTAGATAACTGCATCTTCAATCTTGATTTACCACTTTCAAGTTTAGTTAAGTCCTCAAATGGGGCACTTTCTTCTGGGAGGTTAATTTCCAAAGACTTGGAATTTCCAGAATCAGTTTCTGTTTCCTTTGTGCCTGACAATTCAGTCCTTAGCTTATCTCTCATCTAGCATTTTGCTATAAGCTGCAGGTAGAAGTCAAGCCACATTCTCTGTGTTTACTTTGGAATGTTCTCCGGCTAAACACCCAGGCTCACTATTTTCAAATTTTGCCTTCCATAAAACACCAGGAGTTAATCTTGCTAAGTTCTCTGCAACTTTAAAACACGGATCCCCTTTATTCCAGTTTCCAATAACAGTTTCATCATTTACCTCTAAGGCATCATAAAAAGTTTCTCTAGCATCCATATTGCTATCAATAGTCTCTTCAAAGTATTCTAGGCCTTTTCCATCAAGCATCTCACAATTCCTCAAAAAAATACCCCCTACCCATTTATAAAACCATTCCAGCATTTCAGTAATTGAAAAAGCACTACCCCACTCCTGGTACCAAATTCTGTATTAGTCAGCCAAAGGGGTGCTGTTGCATAATACCAGAAATTGGTTGGTTTTTATAAAGGATATTTGTTGGGGGTAGGAGGTTACAGATACCAGGTCATAAAGCATGAGTTACTTCCCTCACCAAAGTCTATTTGGAGCAAGATGGCTGCTGACATCTGCGAGGGTTCAGGCTACCTAGGTTCCTATGTTCCTGGGGCTTGCTATTCTCTGGGTTCAAGATTCCTTTCTTCCTGGGGCTGACTACTCCTTCCTCTGTGAGTTTACTTCCCGGGGCTCCAGCTTAAGTCTTCATCATCAAACTCCAACATCAGAAACCCTCAACTCCTTTCTTTGCTATTCCTTTTATCAAGGGGTGGGGACTCAATGCCATAATCATAACTGAATCATGCCCAGGTACAGATCAGATTACAAGCATAATTCAATATCTATTTTTGGAATTCATAACCATATCAAATTGTTACTGTGGGTTTATTTAGAAGTGTGTTGTTTAATTTCCAAATATTTCTGGATTTTCTGAATATTTCTCCAGTATTTCTAGCTTAATGTCATTGTGGTCCAAGGACTTGCTTTGAGTAACTTTTTTTCTTTTAAATTTGCTTAAGTTTGTTTTATGGCTTGGAATAAAGTCTCTTTATATGAATGTTCCACATATACTTGAAAAGAATGTTTATTCTGCTTTTGTTGGGTAAAGTATTTTATAAATATTAGGTCAGTGAATTCATAACATTGTTCAGATCTTCTTTCTCCTTGCTGGTTTTCTATCTAGTTTTTTTTTTTTTAATCAATTTTTGAGAAAAAAATGTTCAAGTCGCCAATATAATCTTTTGGGTTTTTGCTTTGTTTTGTTGGTTGGTTTTAGGAGGTACTGGGGACTGAAACTGGGTCCCCATACATGTGAAGCAGGTGCTCAACCACTGAGCTACACCTGCTTCCCTCCAACATAATCTTAACTCATTTCAGTTCTATCAGTTTTTGCTTCATATGTTTTGAAGCTCTGCTTTCAGGTGCATGAACATTTGAGATTTCATGTTGGGGGGAGGGTAGAATTGACCCCTGTTTTGTTTGCTAAAGGATGCCAAGGTAATATACCAAAAATGGGTTGGCTTTTACAATGGAGATTTATTAGTTTAGAGACTTACAGTTTAGAGGCTGTGAAAAAATGTCCAAGTCAAGGCTTCATCAGGCAATGCTTACCTCCCCAAGGACTGGCTGCTAGCCGTCCTGGATTCCTCTCTCATCTGAGAAGGCACGTGGCAGCATATGCAGGTCTCTGCCTTCTCCTCTGGGCATTGTTACCTTCTGCTCCATCTGTGGCTTCCTCTCAGCTTCTGGGCGTTTCTCTGTCTCTGCAGCCTTCCTGAATGCAAGTTATAAAGTGCTCTGGTAAGAGGATAAGACCCACCCTGGGTCACACCATCTAGTCAAAAACCCTTAACTGAAGTAATTTAATCAAAAGTTCCCACCTACAGTAGGTTTACAGGCACAGGAATGGACCAGCTTTAAAGCCATGGCCTCCTGGAGTCCACCCAGCTTCAAACTGTCACAACCCCTTTTCATTATATAATATTCTCTTGCAACATTCCTTGTTCTGAAGTCTGTGTATCTGATATTAATGAGTTCCAGGTTTCTTTGGGTTAGTGTTCGCATGATATCTTTTTTTATTTAACTTTTTATTGTAGTAACTTATAATAACTCAAAATTTCCCATTTTAAGCACTTTCAAGTATAAAATTCAGTAATATTAATTACAGCTACAATATTGCACTACCATCATCAATATTCATTACTCCAACTTTTTCATCAGTTAAAACAGTAATTCTGCACCAATAAGCATAATTACCTCCACCACATACACACTGGCCTCTGGTAACCTATAATCTACTATTCGTATCTATGAAATTTGCTTCTTCTAGGTACTTCATGTAAGTGAGATCATACACTATTTGCCTTTTTATGTCTGACTGGTCCATATTGTAGTATCCATCAGAGCATCCTTCATTTTTATGGTAGAATAATATTCCATTGTGTTGGGTAGATCACCTTTTGTTTATCCTCTCATCTGTTGATGGACACTCAGATTTCTTCCACCTTTTGCTATTGCGAATATGCTGTGACAAACATTGGTGGACATTTATCTGTTAGAGTCCCTGCTCTCAGCTCTTTGGGATATATATCACAAAGTGGGATTACCAGATCATATGTTAATTCTATATTTAACTTTCTGAGGAACTGCCAAACTGATTCTCACAGAGGCTGCACCACTTTACAATGGCTCCAGTGATATATAAATGTTCCTATTTCTCTGTATCCTCACCAACACTTAATATTGTCTGGTTTGTTTGTTTTTAAATAATAACTGTGTTGTTTGGTGTGAAGTGACATTTCATTTGTTTTCATGTACATTTCCCCAATGACTGATGATGTTGAACATCTTTTCATGTGCTTATTGGCCATTTGTATATCTTCTTCAGAAAAATATATATACAAGTCCTTTATCATTTTTTAAATTTGGCTATTTGTTGGGTTGTAGGATTTCTTTAAATATTCTGGATATTAACCTTTTCAGATATATGGTTAGCAATTTCCCCCCATTCTGTAGGTTGTCTTTTCACTTCTTTGTTAGTATCCTTTGACATATAAATATTTAATTTTTATGAAGTCTATTTTTTTCTTTTGTTGCTTGTGGTTTTGGCATTATATCTAAGAAATCACTACCAAATTCAATGTTAGATAGGTCCGCTCAGTACATACATCTTTTAGGTGTATTATGGTTTTACCTCTTCCATTTAGGTTCTTGATACTTTTAGAGTTATTTTTTGTGTATGGTGTTAGGTAGGGTCTAACTTCATTCTTTTGAAAGTGAATATCCAGTTTTCCCAGCACTATTCACTGAATAGACTATTCTTTCCACATTGAGTGAACTTAGTACTCTTGTCAAATTCCATATGTATATGTGTTTATTTCTGTACTCTCAATTCTATTCCATTGGTCTTTATGCTAGTGTGACATTGTTTTGATTAATGGGGCTTTGCAGTAAATTTTGATATCAGTAAGTGTGAGTTCTCCAATTTGTTTCTTCTTTTTATTTTTATTTATTTTTAAATGTATTTTTTATTTGTTTTTAAAAGATACACAGATCACTCAAAATGGTTCTTCTTTTTAAAGATTATTTTGGGTATGCAGGGTCCCTTGAAATTCTACGTGAATTTGGGTGTTGGTGTTTACAGTTATACAAAAAAAAACACAAAAACCATCTTTTAATATGCTGTTGGAAAAAGAGATATACTTAAAAAGATGAAAGCACAACTATGTGATTTACCAAATACCATTGATTATACACTTTGGATGGATTTATGCTTTATTAATATGTATCAATATTTGTAAAAAAAAATTTATTTGTGAAAAATATACTGTCGGGTGTGGTTTGCTAGTACATGTTGAGATTTTTTCATCTGTATTCATAAGGGATATTGGTCCGAAATTTTATTTTTTTATGTCTTCATCTGGATTTATGAGAATGATGTTGGCCTCATAGAATGAGGAAGTGTTGCCAGATTTTTCTAGGTTCTTGACTATATTATGAAAAAGAATTTAAGAACATGCCAGGTTAGTTAGGCCAGTAGTTTATTAAGAAGATGAGAGAAAAGAAAGAAAATGACAGATTATGGGTCCCAGGCATACTTGCAGGCTGGTCCAGGCAGACAGAGAAAAAGCATCGATTTACAGATCACAAGTCCCCATTGCAGATTACAAGTCCCCAGGTCTCCTTACATGCTGGTCCAGGTGGGAAGAGAGAAGGAATAACAGCCTGATTTTGTTTCTGTGCTTGCTTTTAAATCATTAATTATTCCATCCCTTTGCTAATGTTAGGGGAAGAATCCCAGTTATTTGCTGTTTTCATTGGTTACCCCACCCATCAATTGCCTGGGGGGGGGGGGCCAACGACAATAATATCCAGGGCTTGTCCTTGATCCTGGATGAAGTCCTGTTCCAAATAGGGGTTCTCATGGAATTCTTCCAGCAGCCATTTTATGGAGTCTCCATGGTCACATGTTTCATGGCTGTACTTTTCTGCCAGGTCTGAGTTTCTTTTTATTCCCTAATCTAGCCTACCTTATTAAGAAGTAATCTGTCCTCAATTTTTTTGGAGGAATTTGAGAATAAATGTTAAGTCTTCTTTGAATATTTGATAGAATTCACTAGTGAAGTCATCTGGTTCTGGCTATTAAAACATCCATGACCAGAAATTGGGAAGAAGTTGATTCCAACCTTCCTAGATGACTTTGAAGGGTTCAAGATGTCAGTGGAAGAAGTAACTGCAGATGTGGTGGAAATAGCAAGAGAACTAGAATTAGAAGTAGAGCCTGAAGATGTGACTGAACTGCTGCAATCTCATGATAAAACTTTATGGATGGAGAGAACAAGCAAAATGGTGGCAGAGTAAGGAGTTCCTAGAGACAGCTTGTGCTACAGGACAGTTAGGAATCACCCAGAGCTATCTAAAGCACCTATTTGGGGGCTCCAGGAGACCAGAAGAGCATCCTACAACATCCTTGAAAGAATGGAAGGAGGAGACTGCCATCTGTAATGAAGATTTCTGAGTAGAACATTCCATGCCAGAAAGACCAGTGCCCATCCTCCAATGGAGGCACAAACCACCTCAGGAGCTATTCTGTGGCTGGAGTTGGAAGCTCTATTTCCCAATAATAGGGGAGAAAGAGACAGTTGGCCACTGACTTTAGCTACTGATTGGTAAATTTGGCTGATTAAAGTATAACCTTAAGAACAATTAAAGTTTGAACCTGTCCCAGTCAGAAAGAGGCCAGTAGCTGTCATTTTGAGTCTGCCTCCAGTATGAGGGGAAGGCAGTCTGATTGAAAATCATAGCAATGGTGGAAACCAGCTTCTTTCCACCCAGATCGGACTGCAGTCCTAGCCTAGGCATCAGCCCCACCTCTGGCAGGGAGGAAGCTGGTGGTACTTGCAACAGTCTTTCCAGTGGTAACTGCAGGTGCATCCAGTAGACTGAATAGTCAGAAGTCTACTGGGGCAAATGTGGTCATTTTGGACCACACAGTATAGATTGCTGCCCACACCTACAGCTCCATCCCCACCCCAGGCAGGAGAGTGAGGGGCATAAAGTTTTATCAGTCTCCCTGGGCAACTACAGTCTAGGCCTGCACAACTTGGAGTATTATACATGGGTGTGGCTCTGTCCCACCCCTGGCAAAGGAGAAAGTTGGGAGAATCTTCATTGGTCTCTGGGGCAATGAGGGCAGCTTGAGCCTCCACAGCTTACAGCAGCTACTACATCCTTGGCTCCTATTACACAACCAGCAAGGGAGAAAGGGCAGAAAATACTAAAGTAAAGAGAAAAACTGCACCCAGAATAAATACTCTAGTAGGCCAGATGCCAAGACACCAATAAAAAATTACAAACCACACCAAGAAACAGGAAACTATGGCCCAGTTAAAGGAACAAGATCAGCCTCCTGACATAAAGGAGTTGAGACAACTAAACATTGATATTTAAACAAATCTCCTTAATAAATTCAGTGAGATGGCTAAAGAGATTAAGGACATTAAGAAGACATCGGACGAGCACAAAAAATAATTTGAAAGCATACATAGAAAAATAGAAGATCGCATCAGAATGAAAGTTGCAATAAATGAAATGAAAACTACACTGGAATCATGCAATAGCAGAGCTGAGGAGCCAGAAGAAAGGATTGGTGAGCTTAAAGACATAGCCTCTGAAAGTGAACATATAAAAGAACAGAAGAAGAAAAGAATGGAAAAAATTGAACACAGTCTCAGGGAATTAAATGACAGCAAGAGATGTGCAAACATATGTATTAGATGTCCCAGAAGGAGAAGAGAAGAGTAAAGGGGCAGAAGGAATATTTGAAGAAATAATGGTAGAAAAGTCCCCAACCCTATTGAAGGACATAGATATCTATGTCCAAGAAGCATGATGTACTTTCATCTGAATAAATCCAAATGGACCTACTCTGAGACACATACTAATCAGAATGTCAAATGCCAAAGACAAAGAGAGCATTCTCAGGCAGGAAGAGAAAAGCAATGCATAACATATAAGGGATACCCAATAATATTAAATGCTGATTTCCCACCCGAAACTATTGAGACAAGAAGACAGTGGTGGATATAGTTAAGATATTGCAAGAGAAAAATTTCCAGTCATGAATCATATATCTGGCAAGATAGTATTTTAAAAATGAGGGTGAATTTAGACTATTGACATATAAACAGAAACAGAGAGAGTTTATAACAAAGTAACTGACCTTGCAGGAAATACTAAAGGGTGTGCTACAGTCTGAAAAGACAGGAGAGAAGTCTTGGAAGAGAGTCTAGAAATGAAGATTTTATTAGTAAAAATAAAATTAAAAGTCTCAAAAGAGTGGTAAAAATGAAAAATGACAGATAAAACACAAAAGTCAAAATTGGTGAAATGAGAATGGATTTTACAATAATAACATTGGATGTTAATAGATTAAACTCCTGATTCAAAGGACAGAATGGATAAGAAAATATGGGTCATCTATATGCTGTCTACAAGAGAGTCACCTTAGACCCAAAGATACAAATAGATTGAAAGAGAAAGACTGGAAAAAGATATTCAATGCATGAAATAACAACAACACAAAAAGCGGTAGTAGCTATACTTATATCAGATGAAATAGATTTTAAAAGCCAATAGTAATGTGCAATCTGAGGAGGAAGTCAGGGGAAAAAATTCCATTTACAATAAAACTAACAGAATCAAATATTTAGGAATAAACTTAAGGATGTAAAGCACTTGCCTTCAGAAAACCACAATGCAATGTTCTTTTTTTTTTTTTTCATTTTTTAACTATCTTTTTTTAAGTTAATAGATCACACAAAATGTTATATTAAAAAACATAAGAGGTTCCCATATACCCCACTACCCCCACTCCCATCATTTTTATAAATCGTATTAATAGTATCATTTCTACCCAAACCCTCTCACATATTAAAGGAGGAACAATTCCCAATTCTTGCATGAGTCCAGCATTACCCTCATTTAAAACCAGGCAAAGACATGACAAGAAAAAAGAAATACAGAACACTGTCCCTCATGATCCTGGGCTTAAAAATCCAAACAAAATGTGAGGGAGCAAACCAAATGCAAAAATACATAAATAGTATTGCAGATCATGCCAAATTGGACTAGCTGGGACAGCAAAGCAGTTTAATAACTGCAACTCATCTCTGTTCTCCAAACTAGATAGAATAAAGGACAGAAATCATGTCACCATTACTGCAGATGCAGAAAAAGCACTTGACAAAATGCAACGTCTTTCAAGACAAAATCTGTCAGCAAACTAGGAAAGAAAGCACGTTCCTCTGTTTGCTTCCAGGCATCAATGAAAGTCTATGCAAACATCATACTCAATGATGAAAAGCTAAGTACTTTCTTTCTAAGAGCAACTAAAGGCGTCCACTCACACCATTTTTATTTAATCTCATTCTGGACATTCTGAGCAGCGTAAGAAGGCAAGAAGTGAAATGCAAGGCATATAGATAGTAAAGGAAGAAGTAAAACTACCATTATTTGCAACAGAATGATCGTCTATGTTAGAAACCCACAAAATATCTCCAAAAAGTTACCAGAATTATTAAATGAATTTAGTAGGTCCACAGGATACAAATCAGTACATAAACATCAATTTTATTCCTATATACTAGTAATGACAACTAGAAAATGAAATTTTAAAAATCCTCCACATATAAATATTTATCAATAGTTACAAATATTGTAAAATCTTTGTCTAACTCCATGTGATATCTTGGGTTGGATACTGGAACAGAAAAAGAAAATGACATTAGTGGAATAAGTAGTGAAATCTAAATAAGGTGTATAGATCCAGCCATTATAATATTTGAACCATTATTTCTTAGCTGTATCAAATTATGATGCTTTTGTAAGTACTAACCACCAGGGAAACTGGGTGAAGTACAACTGGAACAGACTGAACTAGCTCTTCAACTTTTTATGAACTAAAAATTATTCTAATATTTAAAAAGCTTCATTTAAACATGGAAAAGAATATTTGGAAATAAATTTAATGAGAAGGATGAAAATCTTTTACCCTGACAACTTCAACAGATTGCAAAGGGAAATAAAAGCAGACCTAAAGATATGGAGGGAAAATCCTTGCACATGGATTGGAAAATCAGTATTGTTAAGAATATATAAAAATGTTTGGATATTTTCAAAGTAGATAAAATTTAAACCAACTGAGGGAGTTCTGAGTTCCTAGCCAGGTAAGCTCTATCACAGTCTCTAAAGGAACAGCAACAATCCCCCAAGTGCAACGGCAAAGACCAAAAAAGAAGGAAGGTCCAACAATGAGCCCTTGATACTAATGACTATGCTTGTGAGCCTGTGCACCTGAAATAAGAACAAGGCCTAGAGCTGCAGGGTGCCTAAGAATTACCTCCTGAGAGCCTCCATGTTGCTCAAATGTGGCCAGTCTCAAAACCAAACTCAGCATGTAATTGTGTTGCCTTCCCCCAGGCGTGGGACATGACTCCCAGGGATGAGCCTCCCTGGAACTGACGGATTACTACCAAGCTGATGATGTAACTAGAAAATGACCTTGAATAAAAGGGTCAACTCAGACCAGCAGAATATCTCAATCTACATATAATGCCAGGAATTAAAAATGTTTTTGCCCTGAATCAAAGGGGAAAATGGAATAGACAAATGAGTTTATATGGCTATGAGTCTCCAAAAACAGCTGGGAGGTTATCAGAGGGTGCCCTTATGCGCACCTCAGCAGAGTCCCAGAGACAGATAAAGTAGACACAACTCCAGATATTGGTTATTCTGAGGGCTACAGAGACCCACAGGTTCTATGGTCATGGCAGATGGAGTTCAGTGCCATGTCAGTTGGCCCTACTTTGGAGTTAGTGTTTCTGTGTGATGGAGCTGGACTCAGATGTGATCTTTTTTCACAAGCCTCTCCTGTTACTTTTACCAGAATTGTAGTTGGTGCTGGGGTTTAATGTATATCCAGGGCACCTGAATCTCTGGACTGACCATGTGATAGCCAGGCCCTGAGCCTCAATAGACTTCAGCTCCTACAGTCTGGTTTATTGAACCTACCCCACTCAGCTAACATGGAGGTGAAGAAGGTCAACCACAACACCAGGGAGCCAAGAGTGCCTACAACTGAAAGCAGGAGGATTGCATCCAGCATCCATGTGGAATCTAAGCCCCCTCTTGATATAGATGTGGAGTGGACACAACCATTCCAAGATCCACAGGATGGAAAAATAGAATATGGATTAGAGTGGACTTACTGATCATCTATTCATGAACTATTGTGATTAGCAATCAAAGAAAATGTGGCATTAGTGTGGAAACAGTGGCCATTGTGGCTACAGGGGGTAGGGAATGGGAGGAAGAGATGAGATGTGGGGGCATTTTCAGGACTTGGAATTGTCCTGGATGGTGCTGCAGGGACAGTTACCGGACATTGTATGTCCTCCCATGGCCCACTGGGTGGAATGTGGGAGAGTGAGGGCTATGATGTGAACCATTGACTATGAGGTGCAGAGGTGCTCAGATATGTATTCACCAAATGCAATGAATGTCTCCTGATGATGGAGGAGATTTTTGTTATGGAGAGAGGAGTGGGGTGAGGGTGGTAGGGGGGTATATGGGGACCTCATATTTTGTAATGTAATATTAAAAAAATAAATAAAGACCAAAAAATTTAAAAATGAAGAAAAAATAGGGAAATAAAGAGTCACAGATATTTTTAAAAAATAAAAGAAGAGGTCAGCAAGTGTTTTTGTGTGTGTGTACATCTATCAATCTGTATACAATCTTTGTTGTTAGTTGTCTGTTCTGGAATTCTGAGTTACCCCTAATGTCACTGGCCAGGCAAGCGTGGTTCAAAATAAGAATCAATTGATGAATGTATTTTGTCACATTTATAGAACAATGGGAAAAAAACCCACATTATTATCACAAATGAAGCAGAAATGATAAACTTGAAAAAAATCCAGCATCCCTTCTTAATAAAAGCACTCAGATTTAGGGATAAAAGGAAACTTCCTCAACATGCTTAAGGGCACACACAATATGAAAAACCCACAGCTAGCATCATATTCAATGTCAGAAGATAGAAAACTTTCCCTTAGATTAGGCACAAGACAGGGATGCCCACTGCAGCAGATTGAAATCATTTTATGAAGCCCGAAAAAGGACATATTATGTTTTAAACTAACCATTCCTGTGGAAATTATTTTATGAATCACAAAAAGAGAAATATTCTGCTGTAAACTAACCCATTCCTGTAGGTGTAAGATGCATTTGACTGGATTACATCAGTGGGGCGTGATTCGTGTTGAGTCTCTGCCCTCTTGCTGGGTCTGACATAAAGGGAGAGGCAGAGGATAAAGGGAGCAGGTATTTGATTCTGAAATGTGAGACCAAGAGGATTCCTTAAGCATGAAGCCCCTAAGAGGCTGGTCCAGGGAACAGCTCAGGTGGAGAGCAGCCTGCTGGATGCCTAAGAGCACAGCTGAACTTGGGAAAGAGAGTGGAACAGTGGAGAACCATACAGAATGCCTGGAAGGAGACAAGCCCTGTGCCTGGTTGCTCACAGCGGAGGTCCAGGGGATGGGAGATTCTGGAGGGGAAGGCAGGGAGCTCCCCCAAGATGGGCACCATCTTGCTTCTCCACCTGTCAACACACCAGGACCCACAGTAGCTGTCTTTGGTGAGAAAACACCTCTTATGGTACCTTGGTTTGGATTTTTCATGACCTTGGAACGTGAGCTTTTACCCCAAATAAAGACCCTTTATAAAAGTCAACACATTTCTGGTACTTTGCATCACCAGCCCATTGGGAAATTGAAACACGCACTGCCACCACTCTTATTCAATATTGTCCTGGAAATTCTAGCTGGAGCAATTAGGCAAAAAGAAGCAATAAAAGTCCTCCCATTTTTAAAGGAAGATGCAAAATATTCCCTATTTCCAGATGACATAATCCTATGTATAGAAAATACTGGAAAATTTACAACCCAGTCATTAGCTCTAATAAATGAATTCAATAAAGTGGCAGGGTAAAAGATCAATGCACAAAATATCTGTAGTCTCTATACACAAGTATAGAGCAATCTAAAGAGAAAACCAAGAAAAAAATTCCATTTATAATAGCAAGTAAAAGAATCAAATATCTATAAATGAATTTAACCAAATTTGTAATGAAATTGTATACAAACAAAAAATCTACAAAATATTATTGAAAGAAACCAAAGAAGATATCAGTCAAATAACAGACTGGAGACCAAATGCTGTTAAGGTAACAATTCTGTACAAAAGAATTTGTACTTTCAACATAATCCCAATAAAAATTCCAAAAGCCCTCTTTGCAGAAATGGAAAAGCCAATCAAGTTTTTTGGAAGGATAAGAGGACCCAATAGCTAAAACATCTTGAAAATGAAGAGTGAAGTTGGAGGACTCAAATTTCCTGATTTTAAACTTATTACAAATCTACAGTTATCAAATTAGTGTGATCCTGGCACAAGGGCAGACATATACACCAATAGAACAGATTTGAGAGTTCAGAAATAAACTGTCCTATCTATGGCCAATTAATTTTTGACAAGGCTGCTAAGTCCTCTCAATTGGGAGAGAATAGTCTCTTTGATAATTTTTTCTGGGAAAACTCAGTGTGTATGTGCCAAAGAACGAAGGTGGACTTCAACCTCACAATATATATAAATATAAACTCAATATCTATTAAAGATCTAAATATAAGAAAAAACTACAGAACTCCTAAAAGAAAACAGGGAAGCATCTTCAGGGCTTACTGTTAGGCAATGATTTCTTAAACTTTACAAAAGAAAATAGACACATATAAAGCTTTTGTGCATCAAAGGGTTTTAGCATCAGTCAAAAGATAATCTACACAATTGAAGGAAATATTTGGAAATCGCACATTGCATAGGGCTAATATCATGAAAAAAATAAAGAAATCCTGAACTCAACAACAAAAATACAAACAAGCTACCCCCGATGACCCCAGTCTCAGGCTGGGGGCTGCAGCAGGAGGGTTTGGAGAGGAGGCAGCAGGAAAGGGGGCTGCGCCTGAAGGGCTGCGGCCCAGGAGGAGGGCGGCAACTCCGATGCCCACATCCTCTGCTTGCCCACCCGCCACCAAGTCGTGGAGGCAAAGGAAGGAACAAGCCTGGCCGAGATGCCCAATGCCACTGCGGAAGGGAGAGCTGAGTAAAGTTACTGTGGGTGGTGGAAAGCAGTTTCCTGATTCCCTGATGGCTACTGAATGTGTCCGCCTGACTAAAGGGCCAAGCTGGGCAGCAAGGGCTCAGCTGAGTCAGCGCTGGACCTGGGGAGGGTCTGATCTGACCACGTTCCTCTCCAGCAGTTCTTCCTGGTGACAGAGCAACACCTGGAACACAGCTTGAAAGACAAGAAAACTTTTCTTGGACAAAACAAACCCTCCTGGGTCTCAAGAACCATAGGAAAGCTTGTTCCAGAAGTTGTAGAAGAAACAGCAGGTGTTAAGGTCTTCCAGGACTGCAGATGCCAGGAGGCAGAGGAAGAGCCTGGCTTTGTTTGGATGAACACAAAAGAAATTCTGAGTGTATGAATGCTGTGATCAATAAAAAGGAACTTTGCTCAAATCCTCTGAGGTCAATAACCTCATAATTGAAGAAGAAGGAGCTATAATTGCTGGTCCATCAGTGAGTCTTAAAGACCTTGATCCTGATTTCTGTGTGAAAGAATGAGGTTTGGACTCCCAGATGCAGTTTCAGGTGTTTCAATGTATCTTGAGCATGGGAGCAGCAATGAAGGCATGAAGGAGATGGTCAGATTCCTACAACTCTGGACCAGAACAACGAGGTAGAGGAGCTCCATGGACATCTGAATGCTACATAAACAACCTTCAGGCAAAAGTGAATGCTTTAGAAAAATTCAACACTGCACTGACAGGGGAGCTTGCAGTTGCAAACAATAGGGTTATTACCTTGCAAGAAGAAATGGAATGATTTAAAGAGGAAGCTCTTACATTGCAGAATCCCATCAGAAGGGTCCTAAGCAAAACAGAACTTCAGAAGGGCAAGCTCTGAGTAAAGCAAGAAAGCATTGACTGTAGGAGACACATTTACCCCTGGATGTTGAAACAGAGCTGAGGAGGTAAATCCGTACAAGAGATGGATTTGACTGTGAAGACGCTGGGTAAAGTTGTCTGAGAAGCAGGTGCCTTAGTGTCTCTGTGGATGCTCTCAGCACTTTCGAGCATAAACTTGCTTTAAAACTGCATAGTTCAGGCTTAATAGTAAATCAGAAATGTGAACTAAGCAGTCGCTTCGTAGACATGTCTATTCAGGTGGCTGCCACCAGTAAATGACTTGAGCAAAGATGACCCCGGGCTGGTTGAGGCCACCCATCTGCTGAGTTGGACAACCGGCCCCTGAGCAGGACTTCAGAGACAAGATCAAGGGTCTGCAGCTGCACATGGAGGCGCTCACCAGGCAGTGGAACCAGCTTGAGTTCTAACTAAAATAGGAAAGAGAAAGAAGGTTCCAAAACAACAGGAGCCTCCAGGAAAGAGCTCATGGAGCCAGAACACAAATGGTTGAGAAGCACAAAATTAAGAGGAACATGTTAAACTGAAAATGCCCTTTGAAGAAGCCACAAGCTGGTCTCACCCATGGATGAGCAGGATCAGCCATGGGCACCTGAAAGCTGCAGGTGTGTCAGCTCTGCCAAGATGGCAACATAACCAAGAATGTGAGTAAGACCTGCAGAGGAGCCATCTGTAGGACTGGTTCAGCAAACTCCTGCCTCTTTCTTCAAGCATCAGGCCTGAGCTAGTCTGCAGTCCCTGCCCAAGCTTCACATGAAGCAATGTTCCACCAGCCCACCATGAGGCAGGAGGACAAGAGCTGGACCAAAACTCACGCAGGACCCATCTCTATCTGTGCTAGGTGTCAAGATGCCTAAGAGCACAGTCCTCAGAATCAACTAGAAGCTGTAGGGAAGAATTATTTAAATACATCAGGCCCAAGGAGAAAAGGCAGCGGGTGGAGACGATGAAGGTTTTACTCATTTTCTGTAATGACTGAATAAAACTTACTCACTTTAGTCTTTCTCCTCTAAGCATAACACCCTACCTTGAAGGATTTCTTGCATAGCATATCTTTGTAAAGAGCTATTACTCATTTTATGAATACTGGTAATAATATGGGGATGATATACTAGGAGGGAGTGGTCCAAGCAGATAAGACTAAAAGGAAAATGATCATCTCCCTCCATTACATGTTCAGATTCACAGAGGAAAGACAAACGTTGACTGACATCAAAATGACAGCTTTGCCAGATCCTGAGCCTCAACAGACTCCAGCACCTACAATCTGATTTATTGGACTTACCACACTCAGCTAAGATGGAGGTGAAGAAGGACAACCACCACACCATGGAGCCTAGAGTGATTACAACTGAAAATGGGAGGATTGCATCCAGCATCCAGGTGGAATCTGAGCCTCCTCTTGACATAAAGGTGCAATGGACACAACCAATCCAGTGTCCACATAGAAGAGGTGGCATTGGATTGGGAAAAGTGGACATAATGGACAAAGGGTATGGGGAAAGGCAGGAAGAGATGAGAGGTGGAGGCGTCTTCGGGACATGGAGCTGCCCTGGATGGTGCTTCAGAGGTAATCACCGGACATTGTAAATCCTCACAGGGCCTACATGATGGAATAGAGGAGAGTATGGGCCATGATGTGAACCAATGTATATGAGGTGCAGAGGTGCCCAAAGATGTACTTACCAAATCCAATGGATGTGTCATGATGATGGGAACGAGTGTTGTTGGGGGGGGGAGAGGGGGGGTGGGGGGGTGGGGTTGAATGGGACCTCACATATATATTTTTAATGTAATATTATTACAAAGTCAATAAAAAATAAAAAAATTAAAAATAAAAATAAAAATAAATAAAAAAAAATTAAAAAAAAAAAAAAACCAAAATGACAGCTTTGTGTTAAATCTACCAAACTGGGAATCCAAACTCAGGAAAAAGAAAGAGAAATTAAAGAGTAATATAAATTATCAGTGTATGTCATTACTTACAGGTTTTTTAAATTTATTTTCCCCACCCTCTTGTTGTTTGCACTTGCTGTGTCTGTTTGCTGTGTGCTGGTCTTCCTTTTGGTGCATCAGGAACTGAACCAGGGACCTCAGATGTGGGGGAGAGTGCCTAATGGCTTGAGCCACCTTTGCTCCCTGCTTTGTTGTGTCCCTCATTATGTTTTCCTTGTGTCTCTCATTGCATCCTTTTGTTGCATCAGCTCATTGTGTCAGCTCACTTATTTCCTTGTCTTCTTAGGGGCACCGGGAAGTGAACCTGGGACCTCCCATGTGGTAAGTGGGGGCACAATCTCTTGAGCCACATCTGCTTCCCGATTATGACTGTATTTAAAACAATATTGTATTATGTCAGGACTAGAAGTTTTCTGGTATTTGCCTACAAATGATTTCATTATCAGAGTATGAAGGAACATTTGCCATTTTTCCCCTTAATGATTTCAAGAATACATATCTGCCATTCTCAGAATCTCCTACCACAAAACAAACCAACTTTCTCCCCCAGTCCCACTCTACTCCCAAGTAATAATGGAAATTGTAAGGGGTTGTAAGATTACAGTTTGAGTTCTTCAAATAGGTAGGGATGAGGAAGGCAAAGCTAGGTCAGGTGTAGAGTAAAACAAATTTAATCTATACATGGCTGAGGATAGTTCTTAAATTATTTCTTGTATATAAGAAATGCTTTATGCTCTGAGCCAAGCTGTAGAGCTGCTGGTGCACAGAGTTCTTGGAAAGAGCAAAACTAAGACATGCCTTAGTAATGATCCATTTGGGGGAAGGAAGGAAGGCATCATCAAGGGAAGGAAAGATAGAACACATTATTTTGATTGTTACATGTATACAGATTTTAAAATTCCAATTAAGACCTAAGATATAGTCTGTGACTGGCTAAGAATTCTGGGGTGGAAATATCCTGGAATTGTGCTATTTGATAAATTGTTTCCCTAAAAGGTTTACAGCCTTGAATATAGAGTTGCCACATGACCCTGCAATACCACTGCTGGGCATTCACCCAGAAGAACTGAGAGCAGTGACACGAACAGACATCTGCACACCGATGTTCGTAGTAGGATTATTCATGATTGCCGAAAATTGGAAAAAAACCCAGGTGTCCATCAATAGATGAATGGATAAACAAACTGTGATCTATTCACACAATAGATTATTTTGCACTTATAAGCAGAAATGAAGTTATAAAGCATATGACACCATGGGTGAACCTGGAGGACATAATGCTGAGCAAAGCAAGCTAGACACAAAAGGACAAATACTGTATGATTGTGCTACTATGAATCAAATATATTGTGTAACATATTGCATGATTTAAAAATTTTATAGGTATCCAGTACCAAAAAAAAGGGCAAAATATTTGAATAGACATTTCTCCATAGAACATATACAGTGACTAATCAGCACCTGAAAAAATGTTCAACATCATTAGCTATTAAAGAAATGCAAACCAAAACTAAAATGAGATGCTATTTTACACTTACTAGACCTGCTATGATAAAGAAAATGGAAAATAACAAGTGTTGACAAGGATGTGGAGAAATAGGAAACTCATCCATTGTTAGTGGAATGTGGAATGCTGCAGCCACTGTGGAAAACAGTTTGGCAGTTCTTCAGAAAGTAAAGTATAGAATTACCATATTGTAGGGGTTCCCAAAGTAATGTGCAGGGCTCAAGCCACTTTGCTAGGGAGGATCAATGTGTGCAGAGAGGTGAGGGTGTGGTCAGCCATGTCTGTACCTGCAAGTAAGCAGAAAGGAGCTGATGTCCTGATGAGAAGAAATCCTAAGAAAACCCTCCTCAAAGAACTTCATGCCTGATAGCCCCTGCTCTGAGAACAATGACCTAGTTAACTGCTTTAAATAAAGCTTGTGGTGCCAGATCCAGGCCTTGGCTTTGCCATCAGTGAGCCCTGGTCCACCTGGCCCCTCTAATCTTGTCTTTGTCTCTGAGTCTTTCGTTTCTCAGCCTCACACTCCCCCCACCTCAGGAACCTGTTCAGCTGCGTGGGTTGCAACACCATATGACCCATCGATCCCACTTCTGGGATATTTTTTATTTCAAAGAATGAAAAGCTGGGATTCAAAAAGGTATTTGCACACTGATATTCATAATCACAACTGTCAAAAGATGAAACCAGTCCAGGTTCCCATGAGCACATGAAGGCGTAAACAGAATGTGGTGTATACATACAGTAGAACGTCATTCAGCCACAAAAAGAATGAACTTCAACCACATGGTGACAACAGGGATGAACCTTGAAGACATCATGCCACCTGAAACAAGCCAGGCATCAAAGGACTACTATTGTATAATCTCACTTACATGAAATAATTGGAATATGCAAATTCATAGCTTAAAAATTAGAATACAGGTGTGATGGTTAGGCCAACGTGCCAGCTCTGCTAGGTGATGATTGCACAGTTGTCTGGTCAAGTAAGCACTAGGCTGTCACACCAGAGCATCCATGGACTTTGATCCTATTAAGCAGATTGTGGAGATGGTGGGGCCATCTCATCACCTGAGGAGCTTGCCCTCAGCAGTGATGACTCTCATCCAGTCACTGGAAGGCCTTAAAGGGGAAGGGTCTTCAGCATCCAGAGAATTCCCGTCTCTGCTCCAGACCACCAGTATCTCCTGGGAGCTCATCCAGGACCTTCACGAGCACCCGGCTTGCAGCCCGCCTTATGGAATGTGGACTTGTGCATCCTCACAGTCATTGAGACTATTTTATAAAATCTCATACTATTTCCAGACATCTCCTGTGGGTTCTGCTTCTCTAGAGAATGCTGAGAAATACAGCAGGTTGCCAGGTGCTGAGGTAAGGGTGGGAAATAGAGAGTTGACACTTGAATGTACAGAGTATCTTATTGGAACGGTGGGAAAGCTTTGCTAGTGAATGTGTTGATGGTAATAAATACCTCTAAAATTTATATTTGACAGTGGTCAAGTGGAAAATGTTAGGTTGAATATACATTACAAAAATAATTTAGGGATGCGGACTTGGCCCAGTGGATAGGGTGTCCGTCTACCACATGGGAGGTCCGAGTTAAAACCCCGGGCCTCCTTGACCCACGTGGAGCTGGCCCATGCGCAGTGCTGATGCCCGCAAGGAGTGCCCTGCCTTGCACGGGTGTCCCCTGCATAGGGGAGCCCCACGCCCAAGAAGTGCACCCCGTAAGGAGAGCCGCCCAGCACGAAAGAAAGTGCAGCCCACCCAGGAGTGCACTGCACACACGGAGAGCTGACACAAGATGACACAATAAAAAAGAGACACAGATTCTCGTGCTGCTGACAACAGCAGGAGCGGACAGAAAGAACAACACTCAGCAAACGGACACAGGGAACAGACAACTGGGGCGGGGAGAGAAATAAATAAAATAAATCTTTAAAAAATAATAATTAAAAAAAAAGTAGACCTGTAGCGTACAGCGAGGCCTCATGTAGACTAAGGACTACAGTTAATAGGGTAATGGTAACAGTGTTGCTTCATCAGGTGTAACAAAGGCACCACACTAATGAGAAGTATTAATAATAGGGAAAACCGTGAAAGAGGGAGGCGTATGGGCATTCTGTACTTTCTGCCTGATTTATTATTTTAATTTTAATTTTTGTAAACCTTCAAAAAAAGGTGAGGCCGGGGCTTCCCGGAGAGCAGCTGGCGATGGGTAGTGGCGCAGGCACTTGGGGACCGCAGTGGTCGCCCCCAGGCCCGTGCGGCTGAGGCGGGCGCCAAGGGGGGTCCCCGCGGCAGCCTCCAGGCCTTCCTGCCGGGCGTTCCCGAAGGCCGAAGGCCGGGGAGGAAAGAGCGGGGAGCGTGGTGGGCGCAGAGGGCTGGGGGCGCCGGGAGGGACTCGGCTGCACCGAGGACGCCGCCCGGAAGCCGCCGGGGACCAGGGATTCCACCGTGCGCCGGTCGCGAGGGGACCCCACGGCTCTGCTCAGGCAGCTCTGGAGGGAAGGGAAGGAAGCGGGTCCCGCCTCCGCGCCTGCCCCGGCCTCACTGCCCGAGTAGGAGCTTCCGAGAGGTCGTGGGGCTGCGCGGAGCCGCACCCGCCAGCCCGCCCCGCGCCCACCCCCACCGCCTGGGCCGCCAGCGAGCGCCTGGGCCACCTGCGCTCAGGCCCACCTGAGCAGAGCCAGCGAGAGGCGCTGCCGAGGCGGCGGGCGGGACCCAGCCCAGAGCTGCCCAGAGCTGCCCAGCACAGTCCAGTCCTGCGCAACCAGCCCAGCGCGGCCCCCTGCAGCACACACCGCCCTCTTTTTGGGGTGTCTGTCCACACCTGCGGGCGGCGCGGAGTCCGTCTCCTTGGTCGCCCGTGCCCAGCCCTCGCGGAGCTTGGCACCTGGAGGGCCCTAGGAAAGGCGGGTTGAGTTTGGGCAGAAGCCAGAGAAGCCGCCCCGGACACACCTGCCCGGGTCCTGACCTCGAGCATCTGCACGTGGGCTCAGGGGGCGCGAGAAATCCCGACGTGGGCGAGAGTCGCCCCCCGCCAGCCCCTTCCTCAGCTCTAAGGAGCTCACGGCCTCCCTGGGCTGCTAGCGGCTCCGCGCAGCTGGCGGCGGGATCAGGACACGCAGCTGGGATGATGGCTGGTCACGGGGACTGGCAGAGCCGTCGCCAACCCCCTGCCCTGCCCCCGCCATCCCCTCAGTGCCCACGGTCTCCTGAGGGCCCGGCCTACCCTTCTGTGCTCCGATGTCGGCGAGATAAGGGGGCGGTGCTGGCTCTGGAGGGGCGCAGCGGCCAGGCGGAGGAGCTTGACTCCATCCTGGGGGCACTGGGGAGCCCCGGAAGCTCTAGAGGAGCGGAAGGGCGGGCAGAGCTGGGGTTAGCGCAGGGCCTAGGGGGCAGGGGCTTGGGGCGGTGGTGGGGGGGTGGGGATCTGTGGCTCAGGGGAGCCCTGCAGGGCTAGTTTCTGAGCAGGAGAGAGGAGTCCTGAGGGAGGAGGAGGGTTTTTCTGGGACAAGCAGGAGACACGAAGCCCCAGGCAGCAGCAGAGGGGACAGGGAGAGGGTCCAGCCCCTAGCAGGCGTGGGAAGACCCAAGGCCCGAGCGTGGGCCAGCCTGGGGCTCCGCGCCTCCGTGAAGCTAGGAAAGCGCGGGGAGTTCTCTGAGTATAGAAAGATGACTTGGGTCGTGGGAGGGGACAGCCTGAGGCCCAGAGGGGCCTGGAGGGGGCTCAGGTGACAGGTCAGGGAGGAGGGTGGGCCTGGGGGTGTGCGGGGAGGGGGCGTCCAGGAGACAGGTCAGGGAGGAGGGCGGGATCTGGGGATGTGCACGGCTGGGGGAGGATGCAGGGGAGTCCAGGCGACAGGTCAGCAAGGAGGATGGGGCCTGGGGTTATGTGGGGGGGGGGGGGGGGGGGCGGGGGTACGGGCGCAGGAGACAGGTCAGGGAGGACGGAGGGGCCTGGGAGTGTACAGGGGGACAGGTCCAGGCGACAGGTCAGGGAGGAGGGTGGGCCTGGGGGTGTGCACAGGTCTCCAGCTCTGCAGGATCCAGGGTGCTTCCACTTCCAAGACAGGAAAAGACCCTGAGTGAGGACAGTGCTGGTAAGACGCCCTGTCACTCAGCACAGCAAGCATTGCCTGGCAGCCTTCGAGGGGTCTCAAAATTGTCAGGAGCTAGTTCCCGGCCTGTCTTTGGAACTTGGCCTGGCTTTCCACCCACAGCCCACCTCGATTTGGACCAGCCTCGTTTCCTGGGCTCTATGGCTGTGGTACCAGCAGCTTTCCTCAGCGTCTCAGAGAGCTCAGGATTAGGGAGGTAAGACAATGACGTGGGCACAGCCTCTCTGAGGGCAGCGAGGCAGCTCCTAGAAAAGCTTCCTTCTCTGACCTCATGGGCCAGAGAAGCATGTTCTTTGTCCCTTGATTCTAAGAGCACGATGGTGAAGAAACCTGCCCCATCCATCACCTGGAGAATGGATCCTTGAAATTCAGTAGTTCCAGAAAACACTGTGCACCCAGAGGCACGCCAGGTCATTGAACAGCCTTGCAGAGGAGAGAGGCGGAGTTCCAGCAAGGCCACGTAGCGCACGTGGTGGGCTGAGGACAAAAGCTGCAGGGCCTCAGGGCCAGGAGACCGTTTGCGGCAGCATCTAAAACCACACAGGGTGATGCTTGACTTTGGACTCATGCATGTGTAGCAAAACCATTTTAAAAACTAGAAGGACCGCTCACTCAGGACAGTGGGTACCTGTGGGAGGGCTGGGAGGCTTTGGAGAGGGGCCATCACACGGCGCGTTTCAATTCTGTGTGGAAAGTTCCGTTTCTTGAGCTGAGTAGTGGCTCACGGCTGCTCCTTTTCAGCTGTCTTTGGCCTGGGGCTGACTGAAATACTTCAGAGCCTGAGGGACCCCAGTGAGGTTTTGAGCTGCCTGTGCTGTGTCTCGTCTGTAAAGGAGAAGAGCACACCTGTCGCAGGTAGGCCGTGAGGATGACACGAAGGCAATGTGCAGGCACGTGAAGCCCCCAAGCCAGCGCCTGGCCTGTCCCAGCTGCTGACAACACCGCAAAGCGCTCGCTAGGCGACAGGCGGTGTCTACAGCCCATCCTTGGCTCTATTTAGCAGTCCTTGTCAATTCTGCCCATAGGAACAAAGAGGTACCCCATATAGTGGAGAGACTGGAACTACTGCTGTCAGAACAGGCGTGAACACTGCCCCTCCATCACCACGAGGCCATTACTAGCACCAGGCTGAGGTCAGGCGTGGAGATTCTGATTGACTCGGTCACAGGCTCATTCTTTCCAGAAGAAACAAATCAGTTTAACACCACAGTCCTTTTCTTTTTTTTTTTAATGGATGTGCTAAGCTGTCAACTGCACAATCTTTGAAATATAAGTTCATTTTTATGTGGTATTTCAGTATATATTTTATTCATTAAATCTATTTGAAAAAATTAATCACATAATAGGCATGATATATAATTATGTTATAGAAATTGTAAGACAGCATATATAACACATCATATATCATAATGTATAACATTATGTAATATAATATAGCATATGCAATATTTTATATATACTATATTGTATATGATATATACTATATAATTAAGAAAACACTTAATATTTTCTTACAGAAAAAAATATATACTATATAGTTAAGTAAGCACTTAGTTTAAACATGTAGTGTATATATTAAATAATATGTTAAATAAACATTTAATATTTATAATATGTAAGACATATGGTACATTGTGCATAACACAGTATAGTGTATACCATTGTATAGAATATAATATCGCAGTATGTACAATATCTTAATGCATTGCATGTGTATATGTATATGTAGCCTATACAGCATATACAATGTTACATGTTTCATAAATATTAAATGTTTCTTTAACAGTAACTCTCTGGAGAGGAGCTGCGTTTGCTCTCCCTTTGCACAGAGGAAACTGAGGCAGATGGACACTTCTGGAGCCCCCTCAGACAGGAGGGGGTGGCAGCGGAGCCAGGAGGGGGGACAGCGGAGCCGGGAAGGGGGATGGCGGAGCCGGGGGGAAGCAGAGTGGGGGGGGTAGGGGGACAGCGGAGACCCTCGTGCTGACGGGGGCCGCGAGGCCCTGAGCTGGCTGAAGCCCCCCACCCAGTCCCGAGGTCCCCCAGGTGACCCCGCGGACGGCGTCATTAAGCGGGAGGGGAAATCCCCCCCCCGTCCCCCCCCCCCCCCCCATCAAAAGTGAGCCTCCAAGAAGGATAGCAAGGGCTGGAGGCTGCGTGTCGCTCCGCCCTCTTGCCCCCGGGACCCAGGTGGCCGGCTGTCCACTGACCGTCAGGAGCAGCTGCCTCTGCGCCCCGCGGACCCCGCACGCACGCGGCCAGCTCCCGGGGTTCGCGGCTTCCCCGCACCGGGCCTCGCCGCAGCGCCAGTCAGTGACTGGAGCCCCGGGGCCTCCCGGAAGCCAGACCCGCCCCTGCGAGCTGATGCACGACCGATGACCGCCTCTGGGAGCCTCAGTTTCCCCATCAGTGCCCTGGAGACCCTCCTTCTGCTTGCCCAGGGTTTGTTGGGGGGGGACTTACTGATTTTCTTTTCTTTCACATTTTGGGGTCGGTCACCCATGCTGCAGGGAAACAATTCAAATAAAGGAAAGAAAGACACAGCCTAAAAGTTCCCCCAAAGCCACGTGTGCACCTTGATCGGGATTTGACTAAAGCAGCAAGGAAAAGCATTTTTGGAAAAACTGGAGGAAATGGAATATGGACTGTGTTCATTAATTTTAAGGAATTATTCTATGTTAATAATACAAGATGTTAATATCAGGCAAAAATGCAACCAAAGCAAACGATGGGCTATAGTATATAATAATATATTGATCTTCCAGCAAGGGTAAAAAAGAAAAAAAAAGGAATGTACTAAAGGAAAGAAACTAGACACAGGTACTACTAGCACTTGACTCTATCTACACAAAATATAAACAGATAAACTAGAGAGACAGAAACAGAATAGCAGCTCTGTACAGCAGGGAGGCAGAGAGAGATTGAAAGGTGGGGAATTTTTGTTTGTTTTTTGTTGTTGCTTATTCTTATTCTTACTGGAACAATGAAAATGCTCTAATAACGACTGAAGTGATAAATGCACAACTGTGTCATTATACCAAATGCCATTGATTATATACTTTGGATGGATTTATGCTTTATTAATATGTACCAATAAAATTGATTTACTAGAAAGTTAGGGTATTTTTAAATATATTTTTATTTATTTTTAAAAAGACTCTTAGCTTACATAAATGTTATATTAAAAAACTATAAGGGGTTTCCATATGCCCTACTCTCCACAATCCCACTTTTCTGCACATCAACTACATTCATTGCATTTGATGAGCACGTTCTGGAGCACGGCCACACCGCATGGATTACAGTTTACTTTGGAGTTTACCCTCTCTCTCCCTCAATCAGTGGGTAATAGCAGGATATAAAATGACCCATATCTGTCATTTCAATGTCACTCAGGACAATTACAAGTCCTGACAATGGCTCTGTATTACAACTCTTTTACCCTGTCCCTGACTTCAGCACCTCCAGCAGCCACTGTCTCCACATCAATGATATTCAGGAATTATTCAAGCTATTAGTTCTGATAATGGTGTTGAAATTAAGCTGGAAATGGTCCTCTTTTCTAGACGCGTACATCTGAGTGTTGGGGCACAGTTTATCACCTGTACATAGTTTATTTTATAACTTTTAGCTTTCTAGGAGGGAACACTTCAAGCATACCCCAAACTAGAGAAAAGAGTAAAACGCACCTCTCGTCCCCGATTGGCGGCACTTCGGCTGTTCTCAGGTCACCCTCCATCCCACCACATACTCACTTTATTTCCTTTGCTTAAGTATTTTAAAGCAAAGCGAGACCTCATCCCATTTCAGCTGAAAGAATTTCAACACACTGTAACTGGCTTTAAATGCTTCGTGCCAAAAATTTAAATGTGTGATGCAGGTAGGACTCGGCGGTAGCGTCCCCTAAACCTGGCCACTGCTCCCCGCTGGGTGGTCTGTTTGACAGTTTTCCCCATCTAACCTCCTCACAGAAGTCCCACGAGGCGGCCGGTACTGCGGGTCGCGGCGGCTGCCCGCGGGCGGCGGCTTGAGCAGAGCAGCCCCGAGTGCGAGCGCGGGACGGGGGAGGCCGGAGCCGGGCAGGCACGGCCCCGGGGGCCCGGGCAAGGCGCGGGGGCCGTGGGGCTCCACAGGGGCAGGGGGTCTCCACGTCAGCGGGTCCTCAGAGGCCACAGCCCACCGAGACCCCCAAGGCCGGGCTGCGCAGCCGCGGGTCCGCACGTACCGGCGCGGTTCTGGGGGGCCGCGTGGGGAGCGGACTCTGGGGCCACCGCCTCGCAGGAGGCGGCTGCGGGGGCGGGAGCTGAGCGAGGGGCCCAGCGGCTCACAAGGGAAGGCGTGGGCAGGGGCTTCCGGAGGCCCTGGGGCGGGGGGCGCGCCTAGGAGCGGGGGGGCGCGCCTGGGGGCTGGGGCGAGCCTGGGGCGGGGGCGTGCCTGGGGGTGGGGCGAGCCTGGGGCGAGCCTGGGGCGGGGGCGGGGGCGAGCCTGGGGCGGGGGCCGTGCCTGGGGCGTCTTTGACCAGAGCGGAGGAGCAACTTGATAGGGCGCCCTGCCCCCTCGCTCCTGCCCCCTGCCTCTCCGCCCCTCCCCGACTCCCCGCCCTGCAGCCCCCCACGTGGCTCCGCCACCAGGTAGCGCCAGTGGAAAGAGCAGGAGGGTGTCCCGAATGCCTGCTCTCCAGGGGCGACGGCGGGACCCCACTGCCGCCTCAGAAGCTCCCACCACCCTGCTTGGTCCTCACTCAACCAAACCGCTTCCAAATCGCCATTAAAAAAAATTTTTTTGTCTTTATTTGATTTTTAATGTTACATTAAAAAAATATGAGGTCCCCATATACCCTCCACCCTCCTCACCCCACTCCTCCCCCCATAACAACAACCTCCTCTATCATCATGAGACATTCATTGCATTTGGTGAATAAATCGCCATTTTTAAGGCAATCAAGGGAAATGAAAACCTGCACTGGGTGTTCCATCAAAGTGAAGAGAAGAGATTAACTTTGCCACGTGTGAAAACGCCGTTCTAGAGCATAAGCGCCCCAAAGACAGGGACTCGCGTTGTCGCCCTTTCCTTAGTCACCTGCTGAGTCCCACCTGTGACTGGAGACGGTGTTTCTTTCCCGAGGCTTTGGCCATCCCTTTCCCCAGCAGCGCCCTGCGCTTCCACTGTAAGGGCCACACGCCTGTATTTTGATCACCTCTGCCCATTTTGTTCCCCCAACCTTGAGCCTCTAAGGACAGCTGCGTCTTCGTGGCCAGCATCAGCCAGTCCTGGGGCTGGCACGGCCGCTCCTCGGGTCACCTCAGCACACAGACACGTGGTGTCGCTCGAACTCAGGGCAGGCAGGAGGTGCCCAGGACAAGCCCTCGGCACCAGGTTCTGCTCAAGTGCGAATGCTAGTTAAAGGAGGACAGCCCTCCAGGGGCTCCTTATGTCAAGAACCTCTGAGCTTGTGAAGTGAGAAGTCCAGCATTTCCCTGGTGCTGCACTTAAGTGCCATGGGATGTAAAACGAGTTACAGGGAGAAAAAAAGTCCTATAACCGAGTACATTCGGAAAGTTTGAAGGCTCATATGCTGCAGGACTTCTCAGAGCCTTTAACATGCCAAAGTGCACTGGGTGGCTCTAAAAGGTGTGTGCGTAGAGGTGGGTATTATGAGTAGCTTTATAAACTTGATTGACCAGAAAACCTGCCCTTTTTAATTATTTTTAGAAAAGTTTGCGGTTTACATTTACAGAAAAATTACACTGAAAGTGTAGGGAATTCCTATATAAGCCTCTCCCAGCACCCTCACACCCAGTTACCCCTATTACTGATATCTAAGATGATGGTGGCACATTTGTCATAGTGGAGGAACCAATACTGAAGCACTGCTGCTAACCATGGCCTACAGTTCACATTCTGGTTTGCACTTTGCACTGTACAGTTCCACAGGCCTTGACAAATGTGTAATGTCATGTGTCCATCATTGCAGGATTAAACTGAAGAATCTCCCCACCCCAAAAGTGCCCTTTCCACCCCCTCATCCCCCTCCCTTCTGAACCCTGACACCCGTATCTTGATATCAATGTTGCACGTTCTCCCTCCAACACAAGGTGACAGCCACATCCACAATAATGACTAATCTACTTGGTCCACGGCCACCCCCCATGATTATTCATTCCCCAATCCCAAGGGACCCTGGACATGGGCTCCGACAACCCCAGGCTGAGAGGCCGATACCACGGAGCAGATGGAGGGAAGTGTCCCGTCAGCAGCTGCACATGTTCTCCATTTTGGGGAATGGGTCCTGGTCCGTCATCGTTTTGTTGGCTGTGCAGGGCAAGCCTGAAAACTGGACAATAGGAGCTGTCCACTGCTCCACTGAGATTCAGGGTTGAATCAACATTTGAATAGCCCAAAGGTGTAAGTCTCTGACTAATATGCTTAACTGTTGCAGGGAAAATTATAGGGTCAAATAAAAGGAGTAGAAGAATCATGGTTAGGGAACTATAAATGAGTGTAACTATGTTCTATTGGGAAAACAGATTTTCACATATATTCCAAGTAGAGCCCACTGAAGAGGTGTTGACTTTATGAAGCTGTGTGCCTTGCCTGTGCTGTCCAGCTGTCCCAAGTGTCCTCAGGAGCGCTCTTGCTGAGGCTTCGTGCACTGCACAGTTAGTGAAACCTGTCTGAGACCTGGATAAGCATCACCTCCAGAACCCACTTTGAAATCTCATAGCCATAAAAACTTTTTTATGTTTAGTGTTTCCCCCTTTTGGTCAAGGTCTTTTCCCAAATGCATCACTGATGAATGCTTGGTAAAAAGCCCTCAGTTCCAGGGAAGCTCATTCTCGGGAGTCTTGTCCCATGTTGGGGGGAAGGTAGTGAGTTTATTTACAGAGTTTGGCTTAGAGAACCCATATTTGAGTAACAGGGGGGTTTTCTAGAGGTAAATCTTAGGCATTAATTATAATTAGGTAATGTTTCCTTTTTACAAAGGTTCATATGTACAAGTATTAAGCCTGAGGGTTCGGGGTGGATGAGGCTCAAGCAGTTGAGTGCCGGCTTCCCACATGGGAGGTCCAGGGTTCGGTTCCTGTTTCTTCCTAAAAATTAATAATGATAATAATTTTTTAAAAAACAATGAAAAGCAAAAACAAGCATTAAAAAATCCAACTCAAGGGAGCCAGTGTGGCTCGGTTGTTGAGGTCTTACTTTGCACACATAAGGTCCTGAGTTCTAGCCCCAGTCCCCACACCTAAAAAGAAAAAAAAAAAGAAAAAAGAGAAGATTGAGAATGTGGCACATAGACATATAGGCCCATTTTCTTTTCTTATATATTCCAGAGATTTTTGCCTTTTTATTTGAGAAAGTAGCAAGGCTTCCCCAGGATGGAAGTTTAATATTTTCTTTGCTTCTCTGTGGGCCTCTATCTGGTGAAAAAACATACCTATAACAACACAAACACAATCATATCCCATAGAAGTATGTTTTAGGTGAATTTTCCCCCCATATATCACCTCACTATCAACACCCTATACTAGTGACATACCTTTGTTATAGATGCTGAAAGAATGTTCTTTTTTTTTTTAATAGAATATTCTTATATTTGTATTCTCGACTACAATCCTTGGCCACCCCAGGATATAATGAGTTATATAATTGCCCAATTTAACCTCCAGCTTTCCTTCTAGTCTCATGGACATCCCAAACCTCCACTTTGAGCCACATTCACACTCACACTTGAGAACTATTAATTACACTCACATCACTGTGCCACCATCACCTTCATCCATTTCCAAACCATTACAATCAACCAAATCATAAATTCTGCACAGGTTAAGCATTGCCTCAGTGCTCTCCACTCCCCTTTTCTCTCCTGGTAACCTACCTTCCAGTCTCTACCTGCATGAGTCTGCTTGCGATCCTCACTTCATATCAGTGAGATTGTCAATATTGCCCTTTTGAGTCTGGCTTATTTTGCCCAACATCAGGTCCTTGAGGTACATCCACGTCATAAACTTTATTCCTTCTCACATCTTAATAATATACCATTGTGTGTATAGACACAGTTTGTATGTTTATCCATTCATCTGTTTATGGACACTTGGGTGGCTTCCAGCTTTTGGCAACTGTGAATAATGCTGCTATGAACATTGGTGTGCAAGTACCTGCTCATGTGCCTGCGTTCATTTCTCCTGGGGATACACCTACTAGTGGGATTCCTGGGCCATGTGACTATTCTATTCTTAGCTTTCTGAGAAACTAACAAACTGTCCTCCAAAGTGGCTGCACCATTTTACATTCCAACAGCAGTGAATGAGTGCTCCTATTTCTATATATCCTCTCCAGCACTTATGGTTTTCTTTTTTTCATAGCAGGCAGTCTAGTAGGTGTGAAATGATATCTCATAGTTTTCATTTGCATTTGCCTACTAACTAATGATGTTGAACATCTTTCCAGGTGTTTTTTAGCCACTCATAGTTCCTTTTTGGATAAAAGTCTGTTCAAGTCTCTTGACCATTTTTAAAATGGCTTGTCTATTTAATATTGAGTTGCAGTATTATTTATGCTGGATATTAGACCTTTATCAGACATATGTTTCTCCTATTAAGAAGGCTGCCTTTTTCACTTTGTTGACAAATTCCTTTGATGCACAAAAATTTTTAATTTTGAGGAGGTCCCATTTATCTCATTTTCTTTCATTGCTCCTGCGTTAGCTGTCCTTTTTTAAAATTTATAGTATTAATTGGAATGTTCCATAGAAAAACACTTTGGAAAATACTCAAGTTTTCTGAGGTTAAAAAATTAAATAGAGACTAATAGAGATCTAAAACTTGTCTTTGTTCTGCATGGTTAGCTGTAAATTCACAACTTCTCTACGAAAACAAACAGAGTCCAATTGAAAATGAACAGCAAAATGGCAGGCATAATTCTAACCATATTAATAATGACATCCAATGTAAATGGACTAAAATTCCAAAAGACAGCGATTGTCAGACTGGATTAAAATCCAGACAGACAAACTGTTATCTATTTGAGACACATTTTAAATACAAACACAAAAGTAAGTTAAAGGTTAAAGGGTGGAAAAGATATGACACATAAATAGTATTTTGTCTTGTAATAATATAAGTCAAAATGGACTTTAAGACAAGAAATATTGCTAGAGACAAATAAGTACATTTAGTAATGCAAAAATCAATAGCACAAGAATAAATCAATGGGAAATGGATATGGCTCAACCAATTGGGTTCCCATCTACCATATAGGAGGTCCAGGGTTCAATGCCCAGGGTTTGCTAGTGAGCAAGCTGGCCCATGTGACGAGCTGGCCTATGCGGAGTGCTGGCCCATTGCCCTCCGCAGAAGTGCCACCCTGCACGTGAATGCCTCCCAGCATGGGAACGCCGGCTGAAGTGGAGGCCTGGTGCAGCAAGATGATGCAACAAGAGACACAGAAGAGAGAAAACAAAAAGGACATAGCAGAACAGGGAGTTGAGGTGGTGCAAGAGAGTAATCACATCTCTCCCACTCCAGTAAGTCCCAGATAGGTTCCCAGAGTCACCTAATGACAATAGAAGCAGACATAGAAGAACACACATCAACTGCACACAGAGAACAGACAATGGGGGAATGGAGGGAGGAAATAAATAAAATAAATATTTAAAAAATAAAAGAATAAATAAGTAATGAATGTATAGGCATCTAATAACTGAGCTCCAAAATAATAGAAGTCTAAACTGTTAAAACTGAAAAGAGAAATACAAAAATCAACAATTATATCTTGAGATAAACAATCCTCTCAAGGTAATTAATAAATAAGAAAACAGGGGAAACGGACTTTGGCCCAGTGGTTAGGGCGTCCGTCTACCATATGGGAGGTCCGCGGTTCAAACCCTGAGCCTCCTTGACCCGTGTGGAGCTGGCCATGCACAGCGCTGATGCGCGCAAGGAGTGCCGTGCCACGCAAGGGTGTCCCCCGCGTGCGGGAGCCCCACGCGCAAGGAGTGCGCCCGTGAGGAGAGCCACCCAGCGTGAAAAGAAAGAGCAGCCTGCCCAGGAATGGTGCCGCCCACACTTTCCGTGCCGCTGACGACAACAGAAGCAGACAAAGAAACAAGACACAGCAAACAGACACCAAGAACAGACAACCAGGGGAGGGGGGGAAATTAAATAAATAAATCTTAAAAATAAATAAATAAATAAGAAAACAGAAAAACGGTAAAAATACAGAATACTTAAATCATTCTATGAGTCAACTTGCCCTAAGTCAAATTTATAGAATACCTCACCCCACATGAAGAAAACAGATAATTTTTCTCAAATGCATATAGAGAATTCACCAAGACAGACCACATCATGAGCCCTAAAAGAAGTCAAAATACATTTGAAGGAATTGAGGACATAGACTATATTCTTTGGTCACAATGACATTAAATTAGTTATCTACAACATTAATATATTGGAAAATACATGAAAATCATTTCCTGTAGTATTCTTTAAAAATACTGCCAAACCTAATCCAACAATATATAAAAAGGTATATAAAATACGTCATGGCCAAATAAGTTTTAGCCCAGATGCAAGTCTGGATAGATGTAAGAAAATCAATCTAATTTACTGTAGTAAGAGGATATTGAAGAATGACAGTTGTAACATCTCCATGCAGAAAAGGAATTTTAAAAATTCTACACCATTCATGATAAAAACTCTTGGTAAACTTAGAAAGTGTTGTGGTTTGAGTTAGAGAAAAAAGCAGTGCTTAGTGGGACATGGTGACTGACGTGATTGCAGGCAAGAAGTTTATTGGAAAGCTCTCTCAACAGAGGGGGTCTGCAGAGAGACTTCAGTCTGTCCTTGGCAGAAGCAGTCCTGAATTTATACAGTACATTTACAGGTGGGAACATGCTTAGTCAGTGGGAGTGGGTTGGGGCTTTGGTAAGACCTGAGCACCAACAGGGATGGCCAGGGATGGTGGTCTAGGGGTAGTGAACTCTAGGCATATGGGAGGGGTTGATGGTGTCATGTGGCTCCTTTGTCTATTCTTGTGATGAATGAACTGTATCTGACATGTAGGCTCTCAATGGCGACTGTTATATATCACGGGAATGTAAGTCACTGTTTGTTAACCATTGTAAACCTTGTGATCAGTTAATCATTATAAACCTGGTGTATTAGTCAGTCAAAGTAGTGCTGATGCAAAATACCAGAAATTGGTTGGCTTTTATAACGGGTATTTTTGGGGGGGAGGAGCTTACAGATTCCAAGCCATAAAGCATAAGTTACTTCCCTCACCAAAGTCTATTTGGAACAAGATGGCTGCTGATATCTGTGAGGGTTCAGGCTTCCTGGGTTCCTACATTCCTGGGGCTTGCTTTTCTTTGGGTTCAAGGTTCCTTTCTTCCTGGGGCTGGCCTCTCTTTCCTCTGCGTGCTGAATTCCTGGGGCTCCAGGTTACATCTTCAGAATTAAACTCCAAAATCAAAACTCCAACATTGAAAGCCCTCAACTCTTTCTTTGCCATGCCTTTAATCTGTGAGTCCCTACTCAATGCACTAATCATAACTCAATCATGCCCAGGTACAGATCAGGTTACAAGCATAATCCAATATTTCTTTTTGGAATTCATCAGTTATATCAACCTGCTACACCTGGTTAGGAGAAATCTCTAACAGTTTGAAACTCTATGTATCCCAGAAAAGCATGTTTTTAGAATCACTGTAGTCCTGTGGCTGTAGGACATTGTAAGTAGGCTACTTCAGGTGAGGGGGGCCCCACCTCAGTCAGGATGGGTCTTCATCCTGTTCCTGGAGTCCTTTGTAAAGGAAATGAACTCACAGAGACAGAAAGCATCAGGAAGCAAAAAGCTGAGAGAAAACTGGGAGAGTTCAGGAGACGTGGCCATGGGCCTTGTCAGGTGACAGCTAAGGACAAGAGTCACTGGCAGGCAGCCAAGAACATGAGTCTTAGGGAGAAAGCATCACCTTGATGATGCCTTGATTTGGATTTTCTTTTAACCTCAAAACTGAATTAGGGAACCAGATGTGGCTCAAGCAGTTAGGCACCTGCCTACCATATGGGAGGCCCCAGGTTCAGTTCCCAGTGCCACCTAAAGAGGAAAAGCAAGACAGCTAGCTGCTGTGTCAAGCTGATGCACTAGACAATGCAGCAAGCTGGGAGAAGATGTGGCTCGAGCAAATGGACTCCTCCCTCCCACACAGTAATTCCCAGGTTTGATTACTGGTGTCTCATAAATAATTAAAAATAAAAAGAAGACAAGCAGAGAGAGCACATAGTGAAGAGACACAGACAGCAAGCATGAACAATGAGGGGGGAAGAAAAAATTTTTTGAAAACCTGTGAATTAATAAATTCCTATTGTTTAAGCTATCCCATTGCATGGTATTTGCTTGGGCAACCTAGGAAACTAAAACTAAAGGCAACCCTTCAATCTGATAAATGGCATCAGGATAAATGTAGGTTTTCTATAGCTATCATCATACTTTATTGTGAAAGGTCAAGTATTTCTAAGACCAAAAGCAAGGCAAGGATGTGGTTTCTTGCCCTTCCATTACACATTATACTGGAGGTCCTCACCAGAGCTTAAGACAAGGAAAAGAAAAAAAGGCATATGAATTTAGCGAGACTGCAGGGTATAAGGTCAATATCAAAAGTCAATTTTATTTCTACACACCAAAATTGTGAAATTAGGATAATGACAATTCTAAAATTCAGTTTATAATGTAACCAAGGCTTAAGAATTAGCTAATAATTATGTTTACTGCATCATGATATACATGCCTTTATACTATAAAGTAGTCAAGGTAAATACCTGAAATTACTGAAGCTGGCTAGAGTCGTCTCACCCCTCTAGCCCCCTCAGTCCAGACTTAACTTCCTCCTTGTGTAGGCTTAGTTTTGTGATGGTAATTCTAGATTGAGCTCACACTTATGTATCCTCACTGTAGTGATGGTAATTCTAGACTTAGCTCACACTTGCATATCCTCACTGTTGTGATGGTAATTCTAGACTGAGCTCATGCTTGTGTATCCTCACTGTAGTGATGGTAATTCTAGACTGAGCTCACACTTGCATATCCTCACTGTTGTGATGGTAATTCTAGACTGAGCTCACACTTGTGTATCCTCACTGTTGTGATGGTAATTCTAGACTCAGCTCACACTTGCATATCCTCACTGCTGTGATGGTAATTCTAGACTGAGCTCAGGCTTGTGTATCCTCACTATTGTGATGGTAATTCTAGACTAAGCCCATACTTGTGAAAGCTTACTATTGGGATGCTGACCATTTCACCCCCCTGTTAAATGTCCACATGGAAAACCTTGTGACTGATCTCTACTCTGTACTTTTCAATCTCAGAACCTTGATCTCTGAAAATGATTGTAACTTTATAAATCCTCCTGGTTTGGGGATTACCCCCAGCTTGTTCAAACCCTTAAAGTTTATTCAGGAAAAAATCTGCATCAAGCTCCACCCCTATTATTCATTAGCAGCCTGAGGTAATAAGTATTAGAATTTCTGCAGTTCAGGAAGGCAGTTTTGTGGCTATCCTTTGCTTGCACAACCAGATAAATTCTTTCTCTCTTTGTAACCCTGGTGTCTCAGGAATTGCCTTTAAAGACAGCTTGGGAGAAAAGAACACCCTCTCGTTCAGTATCACAAATAGCATGATAATAACATAATACTTAGGTATCAATTTAAAGAAAGTGTTCAAAAGTTGTACACTGAAATCCATAGAACACCACTGAGAGAAAGTAAAGGAAGTCTAAATAAATAGGGTGAAATACCCTGTCAAGGACTAGAATATTCATGGTTAAGGTATCAATTCTCCCAAAATTGGTCAATAGTTTACATGCAATTAATATCAAAATTATGCAAAGGTTTTTAAAAGAAAATATCAAGCTGACTGTACAATTTATATGGAAACCTAAGGATTTTCAAATAATTTTTAAAGAAGGAATTTGTAGGACACTCACCATATGGTCTCAAAACTTATTATGAAGCTCCAGTAACCAAAGCAGAGTTGGTATTGGCTTAAGGATAGCCATATATGAATGGAATAGAATATACAGTTGAAAAATAGAACCACACATAAATGCTTATGAAAAATATTTCATTGGTCATTCATCATCTTTTCAAACAAGTTGACACCAAAAGGAAAGGAATAAATATGATATAAAAACATTAACTTGAAATGAATCATAGATATAAACAAGAGAACTAAAATTGTTAAGTTTCTAGTCTACTGCTGTCTAATAAAAGCATATGAGCCACATGGGTAGTCTAAAATTTCTAGTGGCCACAGTAAAAAAGTAAAAAGGTGACAGTCAAAACTATATTTTTTGTTTTAACAATATATTTTCTTTAGCCCAATATTTGCAAAAGAGTCTCATTTCAGCATGTGATCAATTTAATTTTACTCCTGAAATAATTTGTATGGTTTGTTTTTCAATGCTAAAGCTCAGTTTTCAGCAGTTAAAGTAAAATGTATTCTTGGCAAACGAATAAAGCTGAGTTTTGCAGTCAAAACATGGTAGAATTAATAAAATATAGTTGGTTACTTTTAAAAAGCTGAGTTTAAGGGAAAATACTTTATGCTATTCCTGTTTCCAAATTGAAGTTAATTAAAATTAAATAAAAATTTAAAATGTCAGTGCCACAGACACACACCCCATATCTAGCTCTCAGTGGACACATGTGTTAGACAGCACAGCTCTAAGCTTGTTTATGGACACAAGCCAGGACCTGACACAGATGAGGCCTCTGTATGTATTAGATGGAGGGATGGATGGAAGGATGGATGGATATATAGAGGAATGTATGGAGGGACAAAGGGAAACATGGTTGGATGGATGGACAAAGGGAAGCATGATGGATGGATGGAGGGAGGGATGGATGGGTAGATGGATGAGGGATGGATGGATGGGTGGACAAGGGGAAGCATGATTGGGTAAATAGATGGAAGGAGGGAGATGCTATGTCCAATCTCCCCCATCCCAGCCGGCCCTGGTTTCCCGCTTTCTTTTGCCCACACAACTAGGTCTCCTAGTTCCTTCCCATTTTCCCCAGATGTCCAGTCCCTCCATACATTCCTGTGGGCTTGGCAGCCTCCACTACTCTACCTCCCTCCTGTCATCAGGTAAGATGTGACTCTGAAGTCCTCCAGCTGCTCCTAGAAACCTGGACCCTGTGACTGGGATAGCAGTGTGCATCTCCTGCTTTCACAGGGCTACAGCTGACTCCTCCATGCATCACATCTGTCACTCATTCCTGCCACTCTGTCCAAAATCAATTTTAATGATATATTTTTGGGAAGCAGCTATAGCTCAAGTGGTTAAGCATCACCTTCCACAAGCGAGGTCCCTAATTCAGTTCCTAGTGACTCCTGAAAAATGAATGAGAAACCAACTCAGGGAGGCTGATGTGGCTCAGTGGTTGAGCACTGGCTTCCCACATAGAGGTCCCAGGCTCAATCCCTGGCTCCAGTACCTAAAAAGAAAAAACAAAAATAAAACAAAACAGAGTCTGTTTTGTTAAAACCAATGCTCCCCAAATATAAATTATTTCTGCATTTAGGCAATATAAAAAACTATCAATGGGATATTTTACTGGACTTTGATTCATGCTTACCCTTCCTTGAATGAGAGTTTTGAACTTTATGGGGTAGATTTCCTTGATTTTACATCCTGCCATGAGGCTTGCTGCCAGATCCAAGGACTCTAGGAAAATATCTGTATCATGCATCCCTCAGACATTGAGTGGGGGAGAGAAAGCACAGAAACAGGCATGGGGATGGAACCTCTCTCCCCAATTTCTTCCACATGACAGGCACCTCACCCATCTGAATCCCCAGGACTTTAGAAAGCCCCAGCACAGATGGGGAGCCATCAGGAGGTGCACAAACCAAGATCCCCACAGTTACAAACCAGGCAGTCCTGCCCAACCCCTCAGCCCCATTCTGGCTGCAGAGCCAGGGCTTTCCCTTTAGTGTCCAGGCATTTGCAGGTGCTTCTAGCATCAGCCCCATTCTGGTTGCAGAGCCAGTGCTTGCCTCATAGCTCCCAGGTGTGTGGAGGTGCTTCTAGCATCAGCCCCTTTGGCATGTCCTTAATTTCCTTTATGCTTAGAGCATGCAGCTAACACTGGGTCCCACAATCTAATGAAAAAGATACTTAACTGAACTGATATAATAAAAATAATCTAATCAAAAGTTCCCTTTAGCAGAATCTAACAAAAAATACCACATAAAATAGGTTTACATGCACAGGCATGGGTTAGCTTAAGAACATAATTTTCCAGAGTCCACAAAAGTTTCAAACCAGGGCAGCTGCCCATCTTAGTAGAATGTGAAAGAATCGCTGCTGAATTAGGCAATAAAACACACAATGATACTATTTGTTCAATCAAATAAACACATCTTCTGAGCTGAGAGGGGCTGGGTGATGTAAGGGGTGAGGTGTGAGTCCCAGGTCCTGTAGCCTCAGTGTCCATGCTCTGGTCCTGTTTCTGACTGTGTAGCAATTTTCCTTTTTTTAAGAAAGTACTGAGGATTGAACCCAGGACTTCAGACATGGGAAACAGGTGCTTAACCATTGAATTACATCTTCTCCCCTGTCTGCAGTGATGGTTTCTTTTTGTGTGTGTGTGTGTGTTTTTTTTTGGAGGTACGGGGGATTGAACTAAGGACCTTGTACATGGAAAGCCGATGCTCAACAACTGAGCTACATCTGCTTCCCCGAAGGAATATTATGAACCCTCATGCCCACAATTTTCAATGCCAGGAGCCTCTTATATGAACCCAGGACCTCTACTATGCTAGCAAGCACTCAACTACTGAGCTACACCTGGTCCCCCTTGACACAATTTTGATATTGGAGCATTGTAAAATATTTTCTCCTGACAATGTTTAAGTGCTGTCAATGGAAAATAGATACTTTGAAACTGAAACAGTTATTTGAAAAAAAAAAAGTGTTCTAAAGGTCAAAAATAAAATCTGAACTATTACTCCAACAAAGAATTTCAAGGAAGATCTTGGAGTTTGATGGAAAAAAATGGAATATGTTTATCTGAGTTTGATAACCTTACTGTAGATTTGCTTTTATTTCATTAATACTTTTTATTTTTTAAAAATACTTTGGATTACATAAATGTTACATAATGGGGGTTCCCATATGCCCCTCTCCCCTCCCCTCCCATATTTTCCCATATTAACAACATCCGTCATTAGCACGGCATATTTGTTAAAATTGATGAACACACTTTGGAGCATTGCCATTAAGCATAGATTATAGTTAATATTATAGTTTATACTCTGCCCTGTACAATTTTATAGGTTTTGACAAAGTGTATAATGGCCTGTATCTGTCATTGTAATGTCATTCAGGACAATTCCAGTGTCCCCAGTATGCCCCATGTTATACCTACTCTTCTCTCTCCCTCCTCTCAGAAATTCTGGTGGCCTCTGCCTTTATATCAGTGATTCAAGTTCTTTCATTGCTAGAATAAGCCTACTTTAGTCCATAGCTGCAGTCCGCTCTTATGTTTGTTCTTTCTGCAGTCTGGGAATTTTGGGAGGGTGATGCCCACTCTCATTGAGAGGGGTCTTGGATCCCATGGGGCAGATGGATGGAAATGTCTTTCTTGCAGTTGTAGGTAGCTTTTTTAAAGCATGGTCATTGTCTGTCATCATCCTTTTGGTTGTTGCTCTGGGTGAGTCCAATGAACTGGGAGAATAGGTGTTGCAACTCTGTTGAGATTCATGCCACAATTGGCATATGAAAAACCAAAGATATATGTCACCAAGACATATATTTAATGTGTATAGTGCTAATTATAGGCTCAGGTAAAAGGGAAAGAAGAACCATGTATAGAGAAATTATAAATGAGCCTAACTCTGCTACATTGGGGAGCATATATTCCAAAGTAAGGCCCACTGACAGGTGCCAAATTCCCGAGAGTATTTGCCCTGCCAATAGTGTATAGATGTCTCCAAAGCCCTCAGGAGTCCCACTGTTGGAGGTACTGTGGCCTCAATGATATCCTGCTGAGATGTGCATGAGCATAACCTCAGGATTTACTCTGAAATCTCTTAGCCATAAAAACTCATTTGTATTTAATAATTTCTCCTTTTGGTCAAGGTTTTTTTCCAGATGCATCTATAGCCAGTGCTTGGTAATATTCCCTTGGCACCAGGGAGGTTCATCCCCAGGAGTTGTGTCCCATGCTGGGGGGAAGATAGTGCATTTATATGCTGAGTTTGGCTTAGAGAGAGGGCACATTTGAACAATAAGGAGGCTTTCAGGAGGTAACTATTAGGTAATATATAATACTAGGCTAAGTTTTGATTTCACACGGAAAGGCTCATACATACAACCATCAATATCAAGGGCTTGGTGTAATGGTCTGTCTTCCTTCACAAGGCACTGCCAACATACTCAGGGGATTCTTGCCACTCTATTAGAGAAGGTAGCAAGACTCCCCAGGGTGGGAATTCAATATTCTTTGATTATTGTGTGGCTATGTACCTACTAAGAAAATGCCTTATGACTACTTGGACATATTCATGTGCTATAGAGGCATACCCCAGGTGCACCCTTCCTCTCACATCCCCCATCACCAACACCCTACACCAGTGATCCTCCCCTGCCACAGTTGTGACCCTCAGAAACAACATCTGTGTTCATGGAAATTTGGTCTACTAGAAATGATACCACTGTATCCCATCAGTGGGAATATGATGAACTGCTAAGTAGATGGAGGTGGGAAAACTGGCTCATGGTATAGAGGAAACGAGACTAGATTATCTCCTGTACACAAGCTGATTTAAAGACTTTGTGAATGGTAAAATTATAAAACTAATGGAAAATACATACACATATGGATATATTTATGATCTTAAGGTGGTAAAAAAAAATACTTTAAAAAAGACCCTAAAAACATAAACCATCGGGTAAAAATTTGATAAAATTTAATCACCAAAATTCAAGAATTTTCTCATGAAGAGCATCATAGTCAAAGTTAATGAATGATATTTTCAAGTCTAAAAGGATTAATATCTAGAATATACAATAAATTCCTGCAAACCAACAAAAGAAAGACTGGAAATTGAAAATGGGCAAAGGACATAAATAGGAAAGTCCAGAAGAGATGCTCAACTTTACGGGTAATCAGAAAAAGCCAAAATAAAAGAATAGTGAGATAAAACTTTAGTTATCAGATCTTTAAAAAGCAGCAAGTTTGATAGTAGAATCATGCCTCTTTGGTGGAAGTGTAGACTGACACTGCCATCCGGGGAGCAATCTGGTGATACTTCAGGAAATTCAGGGTGCGTGTCCCCCTGTACTCCTGGTGTGGCTCAGAGAGGCTCCTGCACAGGATCGTGCATGAGTGTGAGCAGCATTGCTTGTAGTCCTAGGTAGGTGTCCATCCGAGAGCAGGTGTGAACTTGGTGGGCATGTGCTCTGGGACCCTCCTCAGCAGTGAAGCCATGGTGGAGTCTATACGCAACATGGGGTCTAACAGCAGGGTACTGGGCTACAATAAAATAGAAGCAGAAAGACAAATACTGCCCTATTTCTATAGTCGAGGGTCCCTGTGTCCAAGGACATATAAAAAACATTAGAGAGTAGCTGTCTATGGGGGTGGGAAGATTGGGAATAAGAATTGCTGATAGAGCCAAGAAAAATAAAGTAAGACAAACGACACCCGTGTACCAAAAACTGAGACATGTGAGTGAGCCAAGTCCCTGTGCTGAAGTCCTAAGAAAGAAGGCCCTGAGGATGGGACGGCAGGGAAGGACCAAGCAAGGCCAGCAGACCGCGCATAGATGGGAGGCTGGGCCTCCATGGAGCAGAGCAGGTGGACAGACAGACCGCACCTGCCAGGCTCTAGTTCCCAACATCATGTCCAGTGGGGTCACTCCCTCAGCCCCAGACAGCCCACCCTGACCCCTTCCTGGTCCTTGCACTGACCCCTCTCTCCTGGGGCACCTCGAGGTGTGTCTGCCCCTCACGTCCAGCAGCCTGGCTGTCTCTGGTGGGCCCTCCCTTGGTTGCTGCCCAGGGGTGGACAGAACCAAACACTCAGGAAAGAGTGTCCCTCTCAGGGGTCAGAATAATGCAGTGTGCACTGAGGGAGAGAGGAAGGCTTTGCATCGCCAACACCACCATCAGACCTCTGCAGACCATCCAGAGGCCACCAGCAGACCCTCCCCTCTGCTTTCCTCCAGGCAGCTCCCAGTCCACACCCCTGGCTCCTGGGCATGCCAAAACCTCACTCTTAGGCACTCCATTTCTCTTTCCTTTCTTTTTTCTTTTAACAATAATTTGATTTTTATGGCATAAACAATATTTACAAGAGAGCTTTTATAGCCAAAAATCCTTCAATTTTAGTAACTCTTCACTTTACAACAAAATAGATATAGAATATTTCTTCACACAAGTTGTGGGTGTATATTCACTTAATAATCATCCTGGAAATCAAGCTATGTACCTTGCATACATGTTAACTACATTTACTGTACATAGAAATGTTTTCTAAGGAAATGAAAAACCTACTAGTGGCTTCTGGCTCGCCGTCGACCTAACTTCTCAGCCAGCACATCTATGCAGATTTACGCAGAGATGTGTGTTTGCAAGTTGGAAAACAGGCATTGCTGTACCTGAGGCACTAGAGCAGCTGCATCTATAAACAGCTCCCATTTTGACTTCCTTTGGCACCAAAATAAACTGGTCAAAACACAGGTGACCTGAAGCCCCTGTCTGGGGTCCATGGTCAGTCTAACTACTCCTCAGAAAGGCCGCGCTCTCCACCCCCAGCCCCTGCTCACTGCTGCTCCCTCTGCCTCTGATTTTTGTCTCTGGCCACAGCTGAACTGACAATTCACACATCGGGCATCGACCTTTGGGGTGTGATGAACTTGAGCAGCTGAGGGTCCCATCAGCCCCCAGAATGGCAGGACAGACCTGGGGAGGCTTCTGGGCCCCTGCCTGAGGGCGACCCACCCTCCTGGGGATGCTGCAGAGCCTGGAATTGGGGACGACAGGTCCCTGGAGCCTCCTAGAGAACCAGCTGTGGGTGACGCCCCCACCCGTGACGGAGCACTTGGTCAGGTGCTTCCTTCCTGCTCTCTTGTCCCTGCACAGCACTGAGGCCAAGCCCAGGACAGGAGCCCTGTCCTCAGAGGTCACAGCAGAGGTCAGAGTCAGGAGGGAGAAGACAGTTTTCCTGAGCGTGAGATACTGACAGGAGGACGCAGCATCCTGGACGCGGAGGGGCATCGCGGCGGCAGCTCTGGGGCGATTTCTGTGCTCACGGCAAAGAGCCCAGAGCTGGTGCACAGCAGACAGGTGGTTCCAGAGCTGACAGGTGCCTTCTCAAAAGCCAAGGCTGGGATTCAGGGCACCAGCACAGTAAGGAAGCCTAAAATCCTGGGAACGCACCAAAAAAGCCTGTTTGACCCGTGACGCAGAGCTCCAGGCGCAGCCCCCTCAGCCGAGCAGTGTGACTTAAAGCCACGCCAAGGTCAGCTCCACTGGCAAAGGGCCACAGCGGGTCAAGGCTCGGGAGTCGTTCTGGACATTCCCTCTGCTGTTCAGAACTGAACTTAGGCCCGTGCAGCCTGAGGTCTTCTTTGACTTCCTTTCCCACAGGAGCAGTTAATGGCTTCTCCAGGTGCAAACTCAAGGTGGTCTACGAGGGGGCAGGGGCAGCAGGTGCTGTGGGAAAAAGACCCCTGTGCAGAGCCCCCGTCCCAGAACGGTCCTCACAGCCAGCGGCCCCACGTGTCCATGTGTGTCCTGGGGTGGAAATGAGCTCCCGTGGAGAAGGCCTCCTGGAGACCCACGGCCGCCTCCCCGGGCACTCGCCCTCAGCCCCCAGCTGACCACTGCTTGGCCGTCCTCAGGGAGCAGCGGCCTGACCACCTCCTGGTCAGGGGTCCTCGGGTTTAAATTGTCCCCAGCTGTTTGGTCTAAAAGTATTTGTACTTTACATCACCTTCCTGTCCCATAGCTTGCTTTTCCTCCTCATCATGGGAGAGTAAATCTCTGAAAGCAGCTTATTCACTACATTAAGAAATTTGGTCAAATGGTTAGGCCGGTAAAACAAAGCATTCATTTTATTGAATAGTGAAGAAGGAGGTCAGAAGCCATCAGCCATGGGCTCGGCGACCCTCTGAGACCCGCTGTGGGGCCACACGCTGACGCTGAGGCCAGGGAAAAGGCTCCATTCCCAGAACTCACCCCTTGGGTTCCTTCTTGACACTTTCACGCACATCCCACAGCAGCCCCTGGCAGGTCCCCACCTCCATCGTGCCTGTCCTGGGGCCTGAGCACACCAGGGCTTGTCCCGCTCGTTGTGCTGGAGGCAGGTGTAGCAGGACGGTGGAGCGCAGCGCGGAGGCCCCACTGGGGGCTGCAGGACGAGGCGGCACAGGCAGCAGGGACCCCGTGGCCTCCCATGGGCACTCAATTTTCTGAGGCTCCCCTGGGGTGGAAGGCTCCCAAGAACTGCTAAGGCTTGTGCCAGGCTGAGATCTGCAAACTCGAGGAGCTCCAGAGGGCGGAGGACGTCCCGCTCAACCGATCCCTTCACCAGAGTCCCCATTGGGTCTTATTTAGGCCTCTCCTGTTTAGAGGAGCAGCTGCGTCTCCAGGAACTGCTGCAGGCCCTTCTCTGCTGGACACTGGGTCCCCTCTGTGGGACGTACGTGGAATTTCTTCCCACAACTATTTGCTTGCTCCTCTGAGCAGTGCTGCTCTCCTCTACGGAAGTTAGCTGACAATCTGTCGTCACTTATGCAATTTTGTACTTCAGTCTCTCAACGGCATCAATAAGCCCTTTTTTTTCTTCATTGAATGTCTGGAAGCTTTCCTCTCTACTAATGAGAGGTCCTCAGGCTCACTGCTGCCTCACCGCAGCCGTCCATCTGGACACAATTCTTGCTGCCAGTGAGTCCGGGGCTGAGGGCGAGGGGTGGCAGGCGAGGGGCAGTGGGTGATGAGGGTCCAGAGCCCTTATGGGGGGCTAGCGGCCCAGAGCCGCCTCCTCTGTCCTTCTCATGCAGGGCAATCCTTTCCACTCAGCACCTCCAAACGTGCCGTCCACATCCCTCAGGGAACTGGGCAGAGAAGGATGCACGGGGGACTTGCAGATGCAGCGTGAGCGACTTTTGGTTTGTTCCACTCCACACCCACCCAGGAAAGCCCTGCCTGTCTACACCCTAGTTCAGCACACAGTAAGTGAAGCAGAGCCCGTGGGGACGCGAGTGTGGAAGGTCTGAGCATGGTGGGAGGGCCCAGGACTGAGGCCGGGGGTGGGACCTGCGGACGCCACGTCCAGCAGCCACAGACCAGCTGGACAACCAGACAATAAGTCTTTAACTCTGTGCCAGGTGGAACTGTAGACTGTACTTGTGTAAAAATGGTAAAGCCACACACTTGTATACAAAACTGGCAGGATTCACAGAAAAATGAAACCAGTAGTTGTCTATGTGGAGTGACACGGGAAGTGGGTTGGAGAGGGGTTTGTCACCTCTAAAAACGCTGGAGTTTTTCACCCTGAGCACAAGCTACTTTACGACAAACACGAGACAGTACTCCTTAGTGCCAGCCCAAAAGAGATCTGATTTTCCCATGTCGATTATTTGAAGAGCTTTTTATTTTAGATTTTCCCCCCAAAACTGGCTGGCGCTGGGCTGTGCTGTGCCCTAGGCCAGCCAAGCCTGCCTCTGCTTCTCCACTGGAGGAGCAGACAAAGCGGAACACGCGGGAGGATAAAATAAAATCAATGCCACTGGCTGCCCTGCCTGCGCGGCCGCTCCCTCCCCTGGACCCAAGGGTTGGCGCCGCGACTCGCTGCGCCCCAGCCTTTCAGATTCCAGGAACCTTCCTTCCCAAGGCGGGAAGAAAAGCCTCTGCCGAGAAAGACGCAGTCAAGGAGATCGGCGCTCACGTCTGGGCGTCCAGGAGGGTCGCTGGTCTCTAGGGCCAGGAGGCGCCCACCGGGCGGGACCGCGCTCAGCGCTGCCCGCGCCCCCCCGGGGCTGGCCCCGCCCTCCCCTGCACTCGCCCACCGTCCTTGCACCCTGGCCGCCTCCCGGGCTGCCCCCTCGCTTCCCGCCCCTGCCCACCCCCTTTGGGCTGCACCTCCACTTGATGGGGTCCCCGAGGGAGGCCCTCGCTGCGCAGGGGCCTGTGGGGAGGCCCGGCTTCTGCCCCGCGCCCCTCCCCGAAGGCTTGTCCCCAGCCAGGGCCAGACTTGGGCTGCTCTGCGGGTCCAGGGAGCCCCCAGGGCAGGGGTCCTTAACCAGGGTCCCTGACCTGAATTGAAATTCAAAAAGACGTTATTCTTGTGGGACGTGCTGGTGGGGTGTATGTATTTATTAAATACACACAGTGCAGCGTGGATTAGTGGGAGGTCCGTGGTTTTCACCTGACTGGCAGAGGGAAGGGGTCTGTGGAACAGAAAGGTTAAGACCCCTGCTCTAGGAGAAGAGGGAGCAGCTTCGGGAGAGCTGGCAGCACCGAGCAGGTGAGGGCCCTGAGCAGGTGAGGTCCTGGAGCAGGTGAGGCCCTGGAACAGGTCAGGACCCTAAGGCAGGTGAAGGCCCTGGAGCAGGTGAGGCCCTGAGCAGGTGAGGTCCTGGAGCAGGTCAGGACCCTAAGGCAGGTGAAGGCCCTGGAGCAGGTGAGGGCAAGCGTGGGGGCAGAGAGAGTGCTGGTCTTGTAGAGCCTTCCTCAGCCTGGTCTCCTTGGCTCAGTTTCCCCTTCTGTCAGATGAGGACAGAGGATGACCACTCTTTTAACTGACTGCCAGGTGGCGCTTCAACACCAGGCATCTCAGTGTGGTCCCAACCCAGTGCCACTTCCTTGCATCTCAGGGGAGCTGCTTAGAAACTCTCTGGAGCCCACCCAGACCTCCAGAATCAGAGCCTGCCTTTAACAAGCTCCCCAGGGGGCCTGTCTGCACGTCAATTGGAAAAGGACTCATGTAAGTGTCTGTATCAGAGTGAGACGGCATGATATTAAATTCAATAAAGATTCTGACAAAGTGCTGGATATAAAACATGGACTTGATGGATTTTTTTTTTTTTTACTTTTATAAAGGGCATTTATTTGGGGTAAAATATGAAACTCTCCAAGAATCTGCATGTCATTCTTGCACAGTGGCCATGCCAATTTTCTCTGTATTGTTCCAATTTTAGTATATGTGCTGCCAAAAGTGAGCCCTGATGGGCGGTTTTGAATGGTAAGAGCTATACAAGTAACTAACATTTACTGAGCGCTCACTACATGCCAGGTACTGCTCTCAACTCTGCACATGGCCATATTTAGTCCTCACAGCTGCTAGGGGGTAGGTGCTATTATTCTTCCCATCTGATATATGAAGATGCTGTGGAGCCAAAAGTTTCAATAACGTGGCCTCTTTTGCACTAGCAAGGGCCAGAACAGAGAACCCAAGCAGCTGGGGACCGGGGCTCATGAGCGGACATGGTCCTGATGGGCTGGAATGGAGCTCCCAGAGCCCCAGCTCTTTCCCTGAATCTGTTTACAGGTGGAGCACCAAGTTGCATGAGGGAAGCAGAAATAGAGAGAGCTGTGACGTGTTCTTTATGGGCATCCCCAGCATGGCTGGTGCAGGTGCAGGGTGAGGACATGGAGAAGGCTTCTGGGGTCTAGGGGAGAGAGGTGCACCCCCTCCAGGGCCTGTGTCTGCACACAGGGCCTGCCCTTGGGGAGTGGAGGGGATGCCCCAGGAGTGGGGATCCCTGAGGGGAAGCTTACCAGTGCTGGGAGGTGGGGAAAACTCAGAGATGCTGGAGAGCAGAAGGGCAGCTGATGGGAACAGGGGAGCTGCAGCTCTTCCCTGTACCCAAGAATGTTCTCATCATCTCTGGGAGGTGAGTATTTTCCTGTGGAGGGTGTGGATCTCTTTGACAAGGTCAGCAGAAATGAGCTCTGGACTCATGAAAGTCTACATTTCACCTCTGCAGACAAGCTGGTAGCCAGTTAAACCAAATTCCTAGTGAGTGGGGCTTAAACTCACAGGAAAGGAAGCTCTTGGGTCTGTGGTGAAATTATCTGGTGTCACCTCTCTCCCAGCTGCCAGGGCAGGAGGTTTTCAGTTAGACCTAAGAGGAAGGGGCAGTGGGGCCAGTGGGGAATGGGGGGGGGGGGGGACGTGGGCATCACCTCTGCTCTCCTCCAGAGGGTGGTATGGCACAGGATGGAAAGCAGCCTTCAACCAGCTTTCTAACTTGTGTGCTGCGTTTTCCAAGGGAGAGGGGACAAGTGGAGATAAATTGGAGAGGAAAGGAAATACACATTACAGTGAAAAAGCCCTGGTTGGGCCCCTGCTAGCCACTGGCTGGTGACCTTGTCAAGCACTTCATCCTCTGGGGCTGTTTCCCCAGGAGCCCCAAGGCCCTTTCAGACTCCTGGACAAGCAGGTGAGAGGCACCTCCTGACCCAGTGGTACCTGGTTCAGCCCCTCCGCTCATGGAGGGCACACAGCACACGGGAAGTGTTCTCTTCCCCTCCCAGGGCAGACGGCTAATGCTTGAGCATGGAGGAAGGAAAACACCTGTATTTCAGAGCCTACCAGGGCCTGGATCTGCCCTTCCACACAGCATTTGAAAATTCTGGAGGAAAAGGGAGAGCTGCATGGGAAAGATGATTGGAAGGCAACCACTGGTCCTCTCGAGTTCCAGATTTATTGTATTCTATCAAAGATAGTCCCTTAGAATTTTATATTTTAAAAGGTGTTAGACACTGACTTGTGTACTATTCATTTCATAGATTAAACAGATGTAATGCGACAAGCTTAAAAACATTATTATTTATAATATTTCGGGAGGGGTGTCCCCCAATACCAGATAATCTATTTTAATGATGTGACTCTGAGCACAGCCCTGTGGTGGGCTTGGTGTTTGTGTGAGTGAATAACATGGTGTGTATATCAGAGCGCCCGTGGCTTTTCTGCAGGAGTTGTCTTCATGGGGTTGGGGGGGTGGTAGTGTGTGAGAGTCCCCTTCTCTGGAAATGCTGTTTAAAGAACACGGGGGCTGAGAATGGGCCTCCCTGCTCCAGGTGATTCCACGTCCTACAAAAGCAGACAAGAGCAGAACTTGGTTCCATGAGCCCTTCCCTGGTCCTGCACATCCTTTCCTCCTTGAAGTACCAGCTCAAAAGCTCCTCCTGCAGAGAGTTCCCACCTGCTGAATTGCCTACTCCCTGGAGCTCTTTCCACATTGACTTTCCTCGGTACCTGGAGCTGCTGGTTCCTGTCTCCATCTCGTCCTGGGAAGTGTTCTGCCTCCAGCAGGTGAGTGTGTGGAGATCAGGGACTGGACGTTGAGTTATCAGTCACACCTCGGGATGCCAACCAGCTCTGCTAAATGGAAGGATGATGCTGATGATACCACAGCAGCCACCGCCTCCTGCACCTTCTTGGGTGCCAGGACTGCGCTGAGCATTTACCTGGATTAGTTCTTATAATCTTAGCAACAGCCCTGTGAGGAAGTGCTATTAATACTCTGTTGTCTACAAGAGACAAAGAAACTTGCCAGGACCCCACACAGCTAGAAGGGCCATCTCAGTCCAAGACTCAGCCCAGCGCCCTAGCAAGACCCAGTGACCAGGGCGGTCACCACATCATCATCCACATCTACCTCTCTGGGCTGAAGGAGTCAGATGCCCCCCCAGACCCCCACGGGAAACAATCCCCAGCCCCTCCCCCCTCATTCAATCATCCCCCCCAAAGGATGTTCTGCCTCCCTCTTCTATTCCATGTGGCAGGGGTCACTCACTTTTAGGGGCTCGAGTGCTGGCGGCCTGCACTTCAGCTCTTGACAAGAGGGCCAAGCCAGCAACTCCTCAGGGACCTTCTGGAGTTCATCCTCATGCTCCTGCTCGACCTGCTCCAGCTCCCTCAACCTGGCCAGCAGGGGGCGCTGCTGTCCCTCTAACACCTGGCAAGCCTCCCGTGGCACTTAGGTGCTGCACCAGGGACCTGCTGGACTTCCTCACTTCACAAGCTCAGAGCCCTCCTGACATAAAGAGCCCCCTGGAGGGCTGTCCTCCCTTAACTAGTAAACGCTCTTGAGCAGATCCCAGTGCCGAGGGCTTGTCCTGGGCATCTCCCGCCTGCCCTGAGTTCGAATGACACCACATGCCTGCATGCCAAGGTGACCCAAGGAGCAGCCACAAGCCCCCAGGAGCAGGGAGGAGGCCAGGACACAGCCAGGCTAGACTGTGCCAGTCACTGCTCAGGCTTGGGGTTTCCAGAGACCCTCCTGAGCCCACCCACTTGTTTTGTGAAGGGGAGTCATGGCAGGGCAGAGGCCAAGCCTCAGAATCCCCTGACCAGGGCTCGTTCCTTCATCCACGAGACGCCCCTCCCTGGGCCTAAATGCTTTCACCTGAGCAAGAAAACCAGGTGTCTCCCACGGCCTTCCCAGCGCTCTGATTCTGTTCCCACTGCCTCACCCCAGCTCCTGCCGACCTGAGTCAGGACAACTCGTCAAGGCACATGACAGGGCTCTGCAAGAGAAACTAGCTCTCCATTCTCTGCCAGAGCAACAGGTGAAAATGAGTTGGTGAACTTCACCAAAGGAAAAGGGCATATCTGGTAAGATCTGGCTTAAATACAGGCTCATGGCACTCTTGAAATTCCACTTTGGGGGATACAGTTCCCAAAAAAGGCACGTCCAGGAGAACATTCCTCTGCCAACATGGCTCCAGGCACTGGTTCCTAATT